>NC_059422.1:5727271-6017271 GCF_905220565.1 Melitaea cinxia
CAAACATTAGGAACATTCAACCTTGCGTGTAAGTTTCTCAAGTAATGGCATTAAGTTGCTGACTTTATAAGAGTCCATATAATATGGTAAATGAATAAAATAAATATAAAGCCACTCACCTCTTCAGTCATAGTTTCATCTGCAGCGGTTGTATCTGCAGTTGAATCATCCATTGTTTCATTTGCGGATTCATTTATTATATTATTTCCTGCATCTGCACCCTATAATACAATTTATTATATATTTAATGACACTAAAATTGATATACGTTGAAGAGAAACAGATATTTCTCATAAACATACAAGTAAAAATTAAATTTTGATTTCAATGAAGCCGTGATTCAACCAGAAACATCTCACTGTTAGGCATAGGCCTCTTTCTCCATGTAGGAGAAGGATTGGAGCTTAATCCACCACGTTATCCACTGCGGATTGGCATATATATTTCCTACTATAAGATACTATTGGTGTCAGTTATTTATGATAACAACCGGGACCAACAACTTGACATGCTCTCCCAGGAACAGTGTGGAGACCCACAAGGACAGACATCCAATCAGGAAAGAAATATTTGTACATACACAAATATCCATTCTGAGCGGGATTTGAACTAAAGAACCGTCAGTATTTTAGACACTTACATATACAACTACACCAGATCGGTCGTTAAGTTATCAATGAATGGCATTAAACTAACATTATTCAAATAAGGAGAAAGTCTTCAATTTAAATGATTTTTCAAATATAATTATATAATTTATATTACCTCATAACCTTTTACTGCTTGTATTTCAATCAAGCTTTTTTATTAATATACTTCATGAAGTAAAAATTTTTTTTTTTTTTTATTGCTGAGTAAACAACTCATTAACTAAAGTAGAACCACAGCAGGAAATATCCCACTGAAAATCTGGAGCATCCTGACTGGGGAAGTACCTCGACCTTACAGAAGATCACAGCTAAATAATACTGCTTTCAAGCAGTGTTGTTGTGTTCCTGCTGGTTCCTGTGGTTAGTAAGGTGACGAGAGGTAACTGTGTGGGGGGGGAGGAAAGTTGGGAATAGGTTATTTTAGTATTGTATAAACTACAGTAAATGGTTACAATCAGGTGAGCCGTATGCTTGTTTGCCAAACTAATAGTAAAAAAATCCACAATTGTAATATTACTACTGGTGCTGATCCAATAACTTGCTCCAAAGGTACATTATTAGCAAAGTCGTATTCGATCTGCTTCACTCCATCGTTAAAATCCCGTCGTTTAACCATTTTGGTCAGAAACTTGTCTTTATTCTCGGCGTAGTCGAATATCATGGTCGGGGGCAGATTTGCTCTGAAACAAGATAATAGGTATTATTTTTAATAATGTATTTCATTTTGAAGTTATTGATAAAACGCTATCTAATGTACCTACCTATATAATAACTAATAATAAATAAGTCTCTATAGGTGAATTATCTCAACAACAACTAAACAACACAATATTTTTTTAAGTACAAAATAGACACGAAATAGCTAAATGTGTTAGAAATGTGTTCTGTAAATCTAATTTTCTAAAATTATATAAGTCACCTGTTACATATAACAAAGGTATTAGGCATATATCGTTGATACTGCAATATCTCATAAGAATTTATCATGTGATGTTTTTTTAAAAACGTTTTGACTGACAGACATCAAGGTTGATTTTGTCAATACTTTTGGATGACCGTTGCTCCTGCGGTTTTGATTTTGAATCAGTTGAAGCATTTTTATTACACAACACACACACACACACAACTTAGCTGACATCATGAGATGATGCCAACTGCTATACAATATTAGCAATTGTTAATTATTGTGTAGTGTGTAGTATTGCAGTATCACCGACAATATATCTTTGTCTAGACAAAAATGCTTGTGTGTAAATTACATTAAATGTTATATATTAAAAGTTCACCATTCACAATAACTTCTTTGTTTTAGTATAGTGATAAAAGTACTTACGTTTCTCCAGTACCATAGAAATATACAAAATATTTCTTTCCATTCAATTTCTGTACCTGTTGAAAAAAAAAATTCAATGTCAATACAATAATTATTACATAGTATAATAGCCTAAACTGTGACAGTAGACACCTTTTACAATTAATATTTTTATATTATTTCATTCTTAACTGGTTACCACAGTGCTTTCACTTAATATGAGTTTAATTCCTTTATAGTCATATCTAAGAATATTATAAATGTGTATACCAGTAGGCTGCTACCTATAACACTGGCATCAAGTAACCTACCTTAGACACAGACCTGTCTGTGTATGTTGAACTTTTTAACCGACTTCCAAAAAAGGAGGAGGTTCTCAATTCGACTGTATTTTTTTTTTTTTTTTTTTTTTTTTTTTTTTTTTTTTTTTTTTTTTTTTTTTTTTTTTATGTATGTTACATCAGAACTTTTGACCGGGTAGACCGATTTCGACAAATTTTGTTTTAATCGAAAGGTTTTGTGTGCCAATTGGTCCCATTTAAATTTATTCGAGATCTAACAACTACTTTTCGAGTTATATCTAATAATGCGTTTTTACTTGACGCTTTTTTCGTCGACCTACGTTGTATTATACCACATAACTTTCTACTGGATGTACCAATTTTGATAATTTTTAATTTAATCGAAAGCTGATGTTCATCATTTGGTCACATATAAATTTTATCGAGACCTGATTACTACTTTTTGAGTAATCTTTGATAACGCGTAGTTGCTTGACTATTTTTTCGTCGATCTACGTTGTATACTTGTCGATGTAATTGAAGTCGGTTTTTTTTTCGTTTGCGAGCAAACACAATTATTATTTTGTAACTTAAAAATATATTTTTTTTTTAGTTTGGGTCATGGGAGACACCACATAGACTGGAGTCAACTTAAAAATATGATTTAGTCTGATATATGTCAGATAGTGTAAGGAAAAATAAGTTTGTAATAAAAACTAATCATTAAAATTTTGTAAATAAGTGCTCTTAAGCTGGTTCCATCGACTAAATAAGTGAGGCCCAACTGGTGACCCCCATGGCATTCAACGTTTTAAGTTATATTTATTTTTATACAATTAATTTATACTTTTAATAATTAATTCAACAGCTATCAAGTATTTATAAGATCAGGAACAAATAAATATTTTCAATTTTATACTTTTATGTGGATATAAGGAAACATAGCATTTTTTAATTTAACAGTATTATCAAAAAAAATTGTAATCTTAATCTTATGTGTTATCTTAATGTAATCTTAATCTTGTGTCTTACCTATTTGTAATCTAGATATCAATTTAGGAAGTAAGAAAAACGGAAGTCCTCAATATTATTTGCAAACAATTATGTAAATATAAAATTATTACTATATTATAACATCAAAATAACAATTTCAAATCGTAATTATACATCGTAAATACCTTACATAACAATATTTAGAAATATACGCTAAATACAACGGTAACGCAGTGTTAAATCAAGATAGCTAAAAAGCGTCGCTTCTCTTACCGAGCTAACTAACTCTAACAAGAATACCGTATTTTACACGATTTTGATACAATTTACAGGTAATATGTACTCACCCTTGCAGGCCATGCTGGATATCCTTTCACTTTAGCAAATATAAAGTCTCCAGACTTATATTCACGTACTTTTTTACTCATCTTCATGGAGACAATATCAAAATATTTAACACTGAATTGTTGACAATCACCGCTTTATCGAGGACACTGTAATAATAGAACACACGATATGAGTTGTCAATATTAAATTCAGTAGCTTATTCCTCTGTTCATATTTATAATATTCAGATTTGCAAAAGAGACGCTATGATAAGAAATAACCTAAAAAAAATCTTACCGCGGTAACGAAGTGACGGTAACGAAAAGAAATAAACATGGCGTTCATAGTGTTGCTATAAGTTACATAATATTAAAAATTTAAAAGTACAAAATATATATAGTTACACTATTAGTGGCGCTGTATTTCATGCAGGATTTTTATAATAAAAGACAGTTTTTCTTTAAAGATCTTCTGAATCGGTGGTAGCTTCACTTTTTAATATATATATGTGTTAGACTCCTAATAGCGATCAAGTTCCACGTAAAATTAAATTCCTAACCCATTTTTAAATTTTACTTCGTCTTGATATACTAGCAATACTTGGCAACGTATTTCTACTTATAAATCTAATACTATTTTTCTTACTCCTAAAAATAAAGTAAAATATGAATACTGATTATTGCATACAACTAAAGAGCATTATCATAACAGGAATTATTCTACTCAAAATCTGGTGTAAGCTGATTGGGGAAGTACCAGAAGATAACAGGTAAATAATACTGCTTTCAAGCAGTGTTGAGTTCCTGTGGTGAGTAAGGTAGCCTGGGAGGGATTTCGGTAGGACTGGCAAAGCTTGTGAAGCTTTTGGTTTTATAGATATCTATAAGCTACGGTAATCGCTTAACATTAGAGAGCAGTACGTTTGCCGACCTAGTTATATAAAAAAAAATTAGTTGTCCGCCGACTATGGTTTGTGGACGATAGTTTTACGTGATAATGTCATAAAGAAACATTGATGAAAATTGCTTACTTTTATGAATTTAATTGAATTATTATCACTGAATTATTTCAAACTGCTAGTTCTGACGCCACGCAAGAAAAGAGATTTGTCACAAGCCAACACTTGGGCCGATCCCCTGCCGAAAACTCCAAATAAAAAATTATGATTTGGTTATATATCGTTGTGTCCATTTGTTATAAGTAATCTTTGACGGTTCGCAGGAAAGTGGACAAAAGGTGCCAATCAAACCACTAATTGCAAATTCATGCGACGTTTCGATCGTTTATTGGACCATCATCAGGCATCTGATGCGAACCGTCAAAGATTATTATGATTTGGATTCCAAATAGATCTATTTGGATCCCGATAGTCCAGATAAAAATAAATAAAGATTTATGAAAATTTTGGAATCCCTGTTTCAAACACACACTAGTTTACATTAACTTCCCATACAAATCATCGTTTTTTATTTGGAATTTTCAGCAAGGTCATGCCTCTCTATCATTTGTTCCGCGCTCTCGCTTGCACGCTCAGGCTCAAGCGGTACGTAACACTTTTTCGTGCGTGCAGCTGGTGCTCATCGATTTATAAGAAGTCATCCTGTCAAAAAGAATACATAATTACGGAAACGAATTTTTCTTCTCTTAGAAAACTTTTATTGTAAATTATAGCCGTGCTTACGCACTTATGAAAGATATCATGCGAAATGGGTCTATCAAAGCTCGTCTTTAATATTATATTGACAGCTACTCTAAAATTCACTACTTACTTTAAAACGTAAAAGTCTCAATACGTTGTTTCAATCTCAGGTATATTTGATCATTACGTTAATGAGTAGAGCAATTAAAAAAATATGTTTTTTTTTCTAATGTACACGAATTTCTCTTATTATACTTAATGAAACAATTTTTGCGGATTTTACCGTGGTTTATTAACTTTCGCCGTAACCATAGTTGCTGTAAACTATTCGAAACGTCGGGCATTAAAAAGCTTACCATTTAATAATACACGATAAAATCTGAAAAATGTTGATTAATTTTAATATAAAGTATTGTTTAATATACAGGAAAGAAAATAATACTTACTTTCATTCTCTATGATTTTTTTAAATAAGTTTACTTAAGACTTAAGTTGTAAGTAAGTAAATATATCTACACTTATAAATTATAAACGAACAAATATAAATATTTAGGAAATAATTTAAATTAAACCAAAGAAATTCGTACAAAAAAAAATACCAAATATTAAAAAATCAATAAACTTATGTATTACTTTTATTTCATTTTATTAAGTAGGTAATAAAACCTGGCTATATTTCCTGTGAAACATAATTTTTGTTTCTGTATAGGCAACCCAGTTACTGTTAGCAGCCGTGTCAGATGGATGCTTTGGGCGAGCATTTTCGCGTAAACTAATTGATTTCTTCTAATTTAATTTATGTGAATCATTATGTTGGCGTTTAATGTGTGATGTGAGCCATGCGAAGAAAATATTGTGTGAAAATTGATAAGAGTGACTTTGAAATAGGGGTGTAACTTAAAAACAAACATGGCTTCAGGAGATAGTGATCATATAGAAGTGATGGATAATACGGTGATGAAGAAGTCTGATCTGGGAACGGGGCTGTCTGGCGCGGAGGATGATGGTATGTACAAAACCATAACAGTAAAACTAATGTCCGAAGTTTAAATTGTAATTGTAAATTTCGACCTAATTTTACGGTACTAATTTCATATCAATCATATTGTGTTTTTGTGTCTTTACAGATCGAGACCGAGCTTCCATAGCCGAGAAAAATGTACCTTACGATGTAAGTAACTGACTATTCTAACATAATTATATTTTCATTCATTGGTCGTGTTATGTATGGAGAGAAAGTTAGGATAGCAATCTATATACAAAATTCATTAGAATGAGAGTTTATTATTAAGCAAAATGCTTAGCTATTTTCAGTTAATTTTCCCATTTTTATGTAATACTAATGGAATTTACTGTTACTTGTTGTTTTCTTGAGATGCCTTATTAGTGTCTAATTGTTACAATCATTAGTCATTCATTATAAATGTATCAAAACAAAAGCATCACAGACAATACATTTACTTTTTTTCTTAGATATGACATTGTATTGTCAGATTTCTCTCTGATCTAAGACGATAGTATAATTATTATCTTCATTAATATTCATTATGTATATTAACATTTTAATTTCAATTCTCACTATACATTAGAATATTATACGTATTTACAAGGCAAAATTTATTATAATTACAAAAGTATAAAAATTATAATTCCAAATAAAAATAATCTTTCTAATATATGGGGAATGCCTATAATGTTTATTATTTTCTGTATAAATTTTGGCACAATTAATATGACAAAATTAACACTTATGAAAGAAAAGTCACCTAAAAAGTCTTACATTAAATATATATTTTTTTTAAATTATATGACTAGTAGCACTTACTTGATTTTTTATCAGTAGCCTATAAAAAAGATTAATATATCTAACATCAAAAGTTAAAGACATATATACAAACTGTCAAACCCTTAGTCGCCATATAGAGGGGAATTCCAAAAAATCCTCTTAGTTATTTAACAACTACTAACTACTTATCAAAATTGACGTCTCATTTTACGACTTAACTTTTGGCTATTTGGAATCATTTAGTTACTTATAAAAATTTCATCAAAATAAGAAAAATAAAAAAATATTTAAAAGAAAAGACAATTTATTCTTTTTTTTTTAATAATTGTATAAACCAGTATATTGTAACAAATACAGAAATAATTATAGTCAATCTGTATTTCTCACTAAAAAAAAACAAGTAGTCTGTACCTATAATATAGTAAATGAGTATGGATAACAATAAAACAAAGTTGGTACCTACATAGTTACATCAAATAACCTAGATAGACTTTTAAGTGGCTATGTTCATTCAATGTAGGCCACCAGGGAAATCATGCACAACAATATGCTTAGCCTACCATGATGTGTATAACCAAAACTAACAATGCCAATAAGAATCATTTATGTATGAACTCATGTGTCCATTTATAATCTACAACTGACTGACAACAGAACTGTTTTTTTTTCTTTTTTTTTGTGAATGTGGTACTTTTTTCCTTTTATGCAAATCTTGTCATAAACATAATGAATAAAGAAAAATAATTATCGTATTAATCAGATAATTATCTTTTTTACTGTGCAGTTTTTTAACATTTTAATATCACAAAATATTTTACGATGTATTGGTGCAAAAATGAGAAAAAACTGAACAATTGTATAAAAATGAGCGATTCCAAATTCAAATGTAATGTTTTGTTTATTTTTAATTGTAGCAATATTTATGGCCAGACTATGTACCATACCCAAAGTCAGGGCTGAAATCAAATCCACAACACCTAGAGAAATGCAGCATCACCGCAAACTATGACAAGGGACTAGTCTTGTATATCTTTGGAATATTACCACTTAATCATCTTCTTTACTGATACTTAAAAGTTCATTTATATTATAAAAATGCCAGGTGTCTTGTCTAGTAAGTGTAATAGATTCTTCTGTATGTTTGTGTTGTTTTAGGTTACGGGCTAACTATTAAATACATACTATTACTACGACCTTCAATAGTCTATTGATGCTGTATTCTCAACCGCACCGATTGATCTCCTTCATGTCTTCTCCATTCTACGTGACATTGGCGAAATTATCTGTGCTAGTTTGGCACTATTGGAAGCCATTAAACTGAATGATTCTTTCAAGCTCTCCTTAATGGGTCAGAATGGGTAGTCTAATGTGAAAGTTATGTTTTATTGGAGTTAGTAACTTTAAAAGCTATTAAATTTAAAAACACCAAACTGTATCACCAAAAAATGCAGGGGAAACTGCATGCGTGTCATCTACTTTAAATTACATATTTTTAAAGCAATTATAAATTTAACACAGACACTATGAATGAATTATTAAATAAATAATGTTGTTACATAAACATGCCTTTGTTCATACTAATTAATATAATTATGTCCTCGACTCAGAGCAATAACAGTATAATACAAAAATAAATCTATGTAAATAAAATCAAAATGCAATGCCTAGACTATGTGTAGACAGAAAATTATACTAATATCATCATCATATCAACGGTAAGCCTAAACCACTTAGGCTATAGAAGTTTGTAGTTTTGAGAAAAAAATGATTATTCCAACCTCCTAAAGGAAACAGGAGATAAAAATTGTTATGCGAGTTTGGTTATTTTTTAATTTCACATGAACAACAGATGGAGCTAGCCTCTTAACATAGTGAAATGTGCCTTTAAGTATTTTTTGAATTTTACCCCTTTAAGGTGTTTTTATTACTTAAAGATTTCATGCATTAAAAAAAAATTATAAAAGTTATTTATTTAAAATTATTATGTTTTACAATACAATTAAAAAACACGTTTCTTGTGGAGTTTTTAAATTACACTTTTTAAAACATGATGCTTCCTAAAACTGAAATAAATCAATTTTTTAATTTGTCTAGTCTACGAGGGCGAAGCCGTGGGCAAAAGCTAGTATTTAAAAAAATCTAAACATTTTAAATGCACGAGAATATTACACTCAACTATCCCAATATTGATACTGACATAACAAAACACATCTGGGACTCGACGCTGCTACTTCATTTGTGTATGCTTGCAATGAGAGTTCCATGATATTTAATTTACGAATCATCAGTGAATCATTATCAGATTTGTTGAATGGCATTTGCGAGTTGTCAGGAGATAACACATGCTATGCCAACTTCTTTTTGTGTTATCTTAGCTAAGCTTATTGAAATCAATGATATAAAACTATAATAGGCCAAAGAGTGGATTTGAATAACGACATAAATTAGTCGCGGCTTAACCCACTGTTGTACTGTCAAAACCGGATCCTGTTTCCGGACTTTTATAATTCAATTGTCATTGACAAAAGGCTGATGGAGCCATAGTCTCTAAAGAAGAAATATAACATCAATATTTTACTGGTATATCTCATAAAACTGACTGATATAATTATTTGTTCATTTATCTACAAAATAGTAATAGATAGATATACTATCGATAGATATACTATAGATAGATAAATAGATATACTATCTGGACACCTTGCAATGCTTAATTTACTTCGTTTGTTTTGAGCAGTGATAGAACCCACAACTGTTACAGGAAAAGCATTTTATGGACAGAGTCAATGAGTCATAATTGTATTTATTTGTTGTATAATTGTGTATGATTTTGTGTATCATATGAATATAATTTTGATATCTTTGTAACAAGGAAAACGGTTTGACCGACGAAACTGTCATTTTAATTTTAGTTAAATAATATTATTTGTGTGGCGATGTACTGTTTCAATAATAGTTCTAATAGTGATTTGTGCAATAAGCTATTAATGATACACGTTTTATTATACTATGATAGTAAATATAATTCATTTTTAAGTTGTGTAAGAAAGTGATAATTGATGGCCCATGGGACGACTTTAGTTTGATACTGTAAGTTACTATTGTATGAGTATTTAAAAGCCTCATATGTTACTCCCTTTTGTATTTATAATTACCATATATGAATTGCCTGCTTTTATTGCCTGTGTGGTTACGGCAGTAAAGATAAGAGCCACCCCCTCTCTTTCCGTGGGTGTTGTGAGAGGCGACTAAGGGATAACACAGTTACACTATTACCTTGGAACTTAAAAAGCTGACCGAGTGCGAAATAACTATCCAACTGCTGGCTTTGAAATAAACAGGCCGAAGATAGGCAGCAGCGTCTTCGATGCGACAAAGCCAGCCATGCGGTCACCAACCTGCCTGCCCAACGTGGTGACTATGGGCAACGCACATGAGTTCTAGCCATTTTTGGCGCGAACTTGTTGAGGCCTATATTCAGCAGTGACTGCGATAGGATGAAGTGATATATGAATTGGTCTGTGTGCAAATTTTAATTATATTTATAGATAATATATTTTTTTAAAATTGGCCTGTTTGGATTATATATTTTTTTTAAAATTGTCCTTTATCTTACAACTAGCTTCTGCCTGCGACTTCGTCCGCGTGGAATAGGAACAATTCTGTCATAGATGATGTTTGCAAAACTTTTTCTGTTTACGCAGGACACGCAGCGGAAGCTCTCAAAAGGAAAAATCCCGATTTTGAAACATTATTCGTTGGTGCTCCGCTCCTAGATAGTCTCCTCCAGTCCTATAAGCCTTCCTCGATAAATGGGCTATCTAACACTGAAAGAATTTTTCAAATCGTACCAGTAGTCGCTGAGATGTGCGCGTTCAAACAAACAAACAAACTCTTCAGCTTTATTATATTAGTATAGATTTATCTATATTTTATTCATGTTTGAAATTCGCAAGGCCTATATTTGTTTACAGTTACGTGATGTAGTTTTGAATAGTTCAGACCTTTTTTTTTGTTATGTAATCAGTCAGCGCAATGTTTATTAGTAAACAGCTGTTTCACTTTTTTACTTATATTTTATTGGTCGAACTCGAAACACAGACAGATTTTACAGGTTTTAATTGTGATCTGTGTGTTCGTGTTTATTTTGTATATTTGTGTTTTCGTATTCCTAGTACTGAATGCTAATCCTAACAGTTGAGTGAAGGCGTTTTTTAATCATTAAATTGCTTATCATTGTAACGAGTCACGATTCAGCCTGTAACATCCCAATGCTGGATATAGCCCTCTTTCCCCGTGTAAGGGAAAGATCAGAGCTTAATATACCACGCCGCTCCACTATGGGTTGGCGGATATATACCCTATTATAAGTAATTATTGCTATCATGTGTCTATGATAACAACCGGAACCGACTGCTTAACATGCTCTCCGAAGCCTGGCAGGAAGACCCACAAGGACAGACAATCAGACTGGAAAGAAATATTTGTACAAATACAAATATCCATCCTCCCGAGCGAGAATCGAACCCGCAATCGTTGGTGTGTGAGCGCCCACACAATGCACGCACCACTACACCAGAGCAATGTCAATCTGGTTATCATTGAAATTTTTGTAATGGCATTAAATTTTTTAGTCTTTTTTATGTGTTTGCGTTGGTTAAATCCTCAATATTATATCAGTTTAATATTATTATGTTCAATAATCAATATTTATACAACCTGTAACATTATATTACTGTGCATAGGCATCACCATACAGGAGAAGGGTTAGTTACATCAAAATCGTTACAACCAGTAAAAAGCTGCGGTATAAACACACTTTAAAAAGGAGAAAAATTAAACTGTCTCAATGAGAACCTCCTTTTTTGTAGACGGTTAAAATTTACTAATAACCTGTTTATAACTGAATAATATAAAAAAAATTAAATTACTCTACACATTAGTCATTCTTTCATAATGCAGTAATTTTGATATTTCGAGCAATATAGATAGACATATTATACCGAATATAAAGGAGTAAGTAGGTAATTATAATTGCCAATAAACGCAATTACATTTTGTATAAAAAAAAAACACAAAATATTAAGAAATCGAATGATTATGTACATTTTTTTTTTGTATTAAAACTAAAAAGCAGTCAAAATGCCTACAATCTAAAGATGTGTGAAAGAAATAAAGAAAGAAAAAAATATATATATATATATTTATTTTGGACACACTAAGCTAACTCATAAAAGTGAACTTGACATTAGAGGCTTATAAAAGGGAGAAACGTGATACCTTTTATATTAATTAAGAAACTTAATTGAAATTTGGTATCTTTAATAGTTAATTTATTTATTGTAATTTCACAATTTTTATTATTACAAAAAAAACACATTTATTCAAGTTGCATTAAGAAAACCAACTTATCGAAAATTTGAGTTGGCGTAGTATAAATTGTTGGTGTCGAAATGTATGGATGTGTGTTATTATTTTACGCAAAAACTACTGAACCAATTGTAATGATACTTCGTACGTGTAGATAACACGAGATCTAGAATGAAACAGGCTACTTTTATCCCGATATTCCCACGAGATCGAAAAATGACGCGGATGAAACAGCGTGTCTCAGTTAGCCTTAAAAAAATGTGTACCACGGCATCCATAGTATCCATAGGAATTTGTGTTGAGAATCTGGAAAAAGCAATACAAGTGCAAACGCCTAGACCACGACAAACTTGTATATATCATAATCTCAAAGAGGTCAAGGCCCCTTCAGAGTTTCGAAATCGGTTTTTCAGATGTCGACATAACGAAAACTCATTGCGAGTTGACGACGTCTGAAAGTAGACCCCGATCAATTAACACGCGTTCTTATTTGCCAGTTTCAATACCTACACTAATATAATAAAGCTAAAAAGTTTTTTTTGTTTGTTTAAAATTACTTTTTAATGAACATAGAAACACAACAAAAGCAATTTATATAGACACGATACACTCATCCTTGTTGTTTAGTTCTAAAAGGAATTAACGCGGTGCTCACGGCAATTTATTCTAATTAAAAAGTCACCTGTATCTCTATTACACGCTCTGCATTAACGAGTTCCGTGAATTTTATACATTCGTACATATATAATTGTGATTGATTGTATGTATATGCAGATTTTATGTATGATTAGCTGAGCCTCGCTTGTACCCTCCGCAAACTCCGATGCCGTAGGAATATCAGGAAACGAAGTGGCTTATATGTTGTGACTAATCTCCAGCTAAGTACCAAATTTGATTACAATCCGTGAAACTATTCAACCAAGCTAACGTAAAATACATAGGAACATCGTTCCATCATTATGAATTGTTGCATTTTTAATAATAAAAAGATTGATGATTGTATTGTAGTGATGTATTTGTATTTAATGCGTTGACGCAACGGTCACAGCACTGGTTGGTGGCTGTTGCGCTTGCGGTAGCAGGTTCTATACCCGCACATGATAAACATTTGTGCTTGCCATACAGATGTTGAAAAAAAAAAACAATAATAATAAAAAAATGAATTGAAAGGCGATATATAGAATCAAATAATGATAATGACTTAAAAATTGTCGCAATATAAATAGTGGCATTGCGAATTTATATAAAAAATACAGATGTTTGTCGTGGTTTGGGTGTATGTGTCCTTGTGTGTTTCCCCTATCGTGCCTCGGAGAGCACGTAAAGCCGGTGATCCTGGTTATCATGTACACCTGATAGCGATCGTTACTCATAGTAGGGTATTCCCTAGTATGAGAAGGTAGATATATTTATCCACCAACCCGCATTCGAACAGTGTGGTGGACTAAGCCCTGATTATTTTCCTACATGGGGAAAGAGGCATATGCCCAGTAGTGGGATATTAAAGGCTGAAGCGTATTGTATTTATAGATCTGGTAGGGCAGGTCAGCTGACTATAATAATCGAGGGAAGGGAAGGATAAGAATCGAGGGAAATATACTCAGAAAACGCTGCATAACTCAGTGATAAAAAAACACGAGTTTTTTTTGAAACGCATATTTAAATTGATCAGTTGAAATAAACCATTCAGACAGGCTTAATTTACTAAGATTAAATTGATCGAGAGGCGTGGCTAACCTAAGTGAGCGATGACTCACTATTTTCTGAAACACGAATAGACTAATAATTTCGAATATGGATTTTGTCACAGGAAACAAGCAATCATCCCGACTCTTAACTCGGTGTCGCCACGACGAGTTCATTTTACTTCATCAATGGATGCGTGTTTTGTAGATATAATCCAATTTCTATGGTTATTTAAAGCATTGAGGTTATTGTCATTCCACGTTTTCTTTCTAAATATATAAACCACGTGTGTTTTGGTATATACGAGCTATGGAGTTATCGCCTATCGTCGTTATAATAAAGAAATATCTTTTAACATACACAAACGTTCGTCTGTTCTTAAACTAGGAAATAATGCTTGTGTAACATTGGCAGTTGTCAGTTGGCTGTTGGTGTAACAGCCAACTGATACGCTTATATACTCATATATATATATTTATACAACTAGGTCGGCAAACAAGCGTACGGCTCGCCTGATGGTAAGCGATCACCTTAGCCTACAGACGCCTGCAACACCTGAAGCATCGCAAGCGCGTGTTGACCCTATCTCCAATTTCCTCCCGGAGTTGTGGTCACCTTACTCAACAACAGGAACACAACACTGTTTGAGAACAGTATTTAGCTGTGATCTTCTGTAACGTCGAGGTACTTACTACCCCAGTCCGGCTGCTCCATATTTCGAGCAGGAAATTTCCTGCTGTTCCCTACCTCAGTTACAATTAAATATACATACATAATTATAATACACCCACACTCGGGGCTGGAATTGAGCCCTCATGCCGAGTAGACAGCGTGGTCAATGCAAACTGCGTCAAAAGGCTAGTTAAATTTGTATATATAATTTTATATTACATTTGTGTTAATGATAATAATCTACTTTTCGTATCATCTAGACAATCTATAAGTTTTGACTACAGAGGTTGCCGTTTATCTAATATAAATATCTAATTGATAAAGTTGGTATGATTGTGAAATAAAATGACAGCGTTCAAGTATGCTTCAGTTGAAATCTGAATTCACCTAATAAAATAATGAATACTGAAATAAAAAAATATATATCTCTTGGTACGTTTTGTTATCTATCGACCAACATATTGAATAAAAATCGGCCAAGCCGTTTTAGGACTTCTGTAAACACTGTGACACGATATTTTTAAAATTTTATATATTAGATTAGTAGGAATAGTTACTAGGATAGCAAAAAAACAAATATGTTCTTACATACATATATTTAACAGAAAAAACAACAATGCGGAATGACTCCGTCTGGCGGGCAGCCAGTTCGATTCCCTAAATGGATATATATCGTGAGACGGTGACTCATTCGTCATTAGCATAGGACGTTGACCTCGTCTAGATTTCATATTTTTTTCTCACTCCGTTTACGTATATTATTATTAGTATCGAACTATCGATTTATAAATAGACTTTAATATCTTTGTACTATAAAGTAACTGTAAAAGTTCAGAACTTTTGTAGGGTATTTAAAGACGGTCATTGAACCCTTCAAAATATAAAACAATATCTGGGATAATGTATAGGTTAGTTTTTTTCTATGCCCACGGGTGGCAAACAAGTGTATATTCTGTCTGATGATAAACGGATACCGGATAGCCTATGGACGCAATACCAGAAGCATTCAAGCGTGTTGCTAACCCTATCCCCCCCCCCAGGAGCTCTGGCTACATTACCTATCACAGAAACACAACACTACTTTAGTGCTTTAGCTGTAACCTTCTGAAGTTTGTGGAACTTCCCCAATCGGGCTGCAGCGGATTTTGATATAGATATTGTCTGCTCTACCCTGCCTTAATAACATAGTTCATTTTAAATGTCTTTGAGCGAATGAACTCCAATGTTTAGGTTTGAACAGATTTATAAATAAAAAAAAATAACCGATAACACACATTACAAATATATACGTTAACACTATTACGTAAAACGTACACACATAAATAAATTTATATAACGTCATTATTTTGTGATATCAGTCGATTTTAGATGACGACGTGCGAGTTTGTCGTCATATCATTTTTAACTTACTGGTAGGGTATTGGAATATCATTATTATATCACTATTATGACGCAATTATGACGCACCTGATATATTAGCTTTGACGAAAATGTAATCTTTTCTTTTTAACCGACTTCAAAAGAAGGAGGAGGTCTCAATTCAACTTTTTTATGTATGTTACCTCAGAACTTTTAACTGGGTGGACCGATTTTGTTTATTTTTGTTTTAATCGAAAGATGGTGCGCGACATGTGTTCCCATTTAAATTTAGTTGACATCTAACAAGTACTTTTTAGTTATATCTAATTAATGGTTACGTATTACTCGACTAATTTTTCGTCGACATACATTCTGTGATAGCGCATAAATTTTCACTGGGTATACCGATTTTGATGATTCTTATTTTGATCGAAAGCTGATGCTTGGTTTGTAGTCCCATCAAAAAATTGATTGAGATCTGATAACTACTTTTTGAGTAATCTTTGATAACTCGCTTGACTATTTTTACTTGACTATTTTTTCGTCTACTTATGTTGTACTTGTCAATATATTATTGAAGTCGTTTTTTTTTTTCGTTTGCGAGCAAACACAATTATTTCAATATTAGTATAGATAGTAGTAGGTACCTTAGATATATCAAACCTAACACAGACACACTTATTGGCTGATCACTGCTATCGTTCAACCACTCTGCTACGATTGTAGGATAGTAAAAATTCCAGGCCTGATCTGGTCTGTAGATAGTCCATACCTGTGTAAAAGCTTGGCGTGGCATCGCTCGTATTGAATTTTTTTTTAATAAAAAGTTAATCCTATGTTACTTCTTATATCTCCAAGAATATGTGTGAATGTGTACAAAGTTTCATGATGATCGGTTAAGTAGTATTCGCGTGAAAGCGTAACAAACAGACTTACATTAAAATTTATAATTAGTAGGGATTTATGGAATAGCATCAACCATACTTTTCTGAGCATTACATTATTCTAATTTGCTAATTTGATAATTCTTTATCAAGATATTTTCGTTTACTTTACAAAAAATTAATTTTATAAAAATATTGATCTGAAATTACCCATAATAAAAAAATACCTTGTCTCTGAGGTAAATTTCCGTCATTATAGATTTTTCACTAATTATGCATATTTTCTCCTTATCAAACTCATTATAGCAATCTCGAAAGTGACGCTCGATGAAGGACCAATAATAAAATCGTTAAACGGTACATGACATCACAATGACTAAGTACAGGTAGGGTTGTCATCAACGAATTAGGGCAAGGCGAATGAACTATCTAAAACCTGAAAACAAGAAAAAGTGTATATCTGCAATTCGCACACGGCAGAAGTGGAATCTTCTGGAAAAGTCGTGGGAAGGTAGACCGTTGCGATTTGTCGTAAGCGCCATGTAAAACGTGTCGCTTACGCGTTTTGAGCAGTAATGTATTCTTTGTCATTGGCGGTCTCCAAAAGCCGCCACAAATTAAAACATTGGGGGAAATTCACATGTATGGCAGCCCTATTATAGTGTTATTACATATAATAAAGTTGTTATACTGACGCGTCAGTGTATGGGACATTTTTTTTATGAGTCATCGGTTCCCCTTATCTGAGTTAAAGTGTAGGGGTGTAATTGTACATGACTTTTTAAAATAAGTATCATAAATATGAAGGTTTATTTGATAGTAAATCAGGTTATGGAGTCTCATTAGCTATTTTTTGTTGGACTGGATGGTATTTATAATGATTTTTATTAATAGTAGTCGTTAAATTTTGTCTATTTGTCAATAAAACAGGATTTTTTGGGATTTTATTCCCCCCTTCTACAGATCCCAAATAATAGTAAAATGCCATGAGTTATATCTATTGTAATAAAATAGGTATTATAATAAGTAAATAGGATTAAATAAATGTATAACTTGAAATTATCATAGAAATTGTATTTTCTATGACCCCTAAACCTAAACCACAAGAACTGACCAGATTTTTCTTCTTATTTTTGCTATTTAAATAATTCATCTTTGAATTGATTCTGTGTATAACTTCTTTTCACATTGACCCAAAATATTGACATTGTTAAAACTACGAATGTGGGCAGAACGAAACTCAAATGAGATATTAAGGCATTCGTTCACTAGAAGTAATCATCATCATCGTCGTCGTCATTGTCGCCATCATCATCATCATCATCATCATCATCATCATCATCATCATCATCATCATCATCATCATGATCATCATCATCATCATCAGTTCACCCTATCGCATATATGCACAATACTTACATAATTTAACAGTCACATTGTCCTATAAATTGCGTGGTACGTTATTATGGTCCTCCAATTAAATACATATTAGAAATTCATGAAATTAAAAATCAATTTATTTTCTGTATATTGCGATTGCAGCTGAGATCAGAATGGGCCGGGATCCTGGACTACTAGAACTTACAAGAGCACAATCACATGAAAATATATTTATTATTATTAAATCTGAAAAAGTTTCATTATAGTAAGACCAATGTTACCGGCTCGGGTTACTCACCGAGGGACATCAAAGTGCCTCAGACAAATTACTCGTATTATTCCCATTACAATTTTTATTGACTTTAATAGATTAAACGTCATATTCGAGCTACGATTATTGAAATGATAGCGATTACGTAAACGCTAGGTCACGGGTTAATACACTAATAAGGCATATGTTAGATTAGCTGTATCCCGCGGTTTCACTCGTGTATATGTTAGGGAAAAACATACTAACATATTATATAGCCGATAGTCTTCCTCGGTAAATGGACTATCCAATACAAAAATATTTTTTCAATTCGAACTATTAGTTCCTGAGATTAGCGTGTTTAAAAAAATTACAGACAAATAAACTCTACAGCTCTTATACTATAGATGCCCATAAAGTAAAGTGACTAATGAGTATTTAATATTTCAGCCGGCGGTTGGCCCCCTGGGGGCGATCAGCAAAGTTCATAAATCGGATCGGAAGATTGGTCACCGGCGAGTTGGGGAGGGGGGCGAGATCACGTACAAGAAGATTCAGTCTTCGCAGATTATGGGCTCTATACAACTTGGTAAGTTGATACATTTTTTTTTTATTTAAACTCATTTTACATTAAAGAAAATTACAGTAATACATTCCAAAAATCGCAGAGATTTGTCCGGAGTGTTAAGTTTGAATCATAACCCATACCATCATCCCCATACAATCATAACAGAAGTCATACCGATACCGGTATCGGTCGATGGTACCCTTCTCGAAGTTGTTCAGGATTATATTTACCTAGGCCATACTATCCAACTAGGCCGCAACAACTTCGAGAAGGAGGCCGATAGGAGAATTCGGTTGGGCTGGGCGGCGTTTGGCAGACTCCGTCGAGTCTTCACTTCGAAGATTCCGCAATGCTTGAAGACAAAAGTTTTCGAGCAATGCGTCCTGCCTGTGTTAACATACAAAGCCGAGACGTGGACACTGATGAAGGGACTGGTCCACAAGTTTAAAGTCGCTCAACGTGCGATGGAACGGGCTATGCTTGGGGTCTCTCTCAAAGACAGGATTAGAAATAAGACTATCCGCGAGAGAACGAAAGTAACCGACATAGCCCACAGAATTAGCAAGTTGAAGTGGCAGTGGGCTGGTCATCTGTGTCACAGGACCGATGGCCGTTGGAGTAGATGGGTCCTAGAGTGGAGACCGCGACTTGGCAAACGCAGTGTGGGACGTCCTCCGGCCCGTTGGACCGACGATCTACGTAAGATTGCCGGTGTAGGCTGGATGAGGATTGCGGAAGACCGGGATGTGTGGCGCGAACTTGGGGAGGCCTATGTCCAGCAGTGGACTGCGATAGGCTGAAGTGTGTGTGTGTGTGTGTTAAGTTTAAATACAGTTCATTTAGGCAATTAAAAATAAGGTGGGTAGTTCTACAAATTAAAGTAGGTATCTTTTGATTAGGTGTAAATGCGTACGCGGGGAAGGCGATCGAGACATGCACCCACCTAGCTATATACATTAATAAAACTTGGTACTAGTTTATATCTAACCGTAGGAGATTATTTTATTTATTTTTAATTGGTTAATAAGCAGTACAATACAACAACAATTGCACATACCAAGGTTGGCTGGTAGACAATGCATTAGCGTTAAACCCGCCTTTTGTACACGCTTGACAAGTGTATTTATTGTAAAATAAATAAATAAATACAATATGCGCATATACCAACCAGTCAAGTTTCCGCTAACAACTAACACACAAGAAACAGCAAAAGTTAAGACAGCTAAATTTAAAATCAGCAACTCAAACATCCAAAATATGATATAAATACAAAATTAAACATGCGATTTAAAAACTGAGAAATATTACAAAATTAAAAATAATTGGGAAATAAATATAAAGTCTTTATAGAGCCTATAGAAACCAAAAGTATTATTATCAGTTATATTTATATGACTGTATGTATGTTTTTCCGTGCATCACGTAAGCACGACTGCATTAATTTTGATTCACTTTTCGCAGTTGTATTGCAGGAGGTCTAACTTAAAAACTGGTGCCTGTTTCATCTCATTACGCCGCATACAATCTGGGATATTGAAATTTTATATGTGACTAAAATCGCGATGACCATAGCTATAACTGTAATTGCATGTGTTTAGGCAACTGCTAAAGTTTCAGAGTTAAAAATATAATAAAACCTTTACATAGACACTTAAGTACATATAAACTTTAACGAACGTAGTGTTTATGACACAATACACACATACGATAAGATTAATCCTGTTACATCCCACTGTGGGTTGGCGGGAGTAACGACCGTTATCAGAACTATATGATAACAACCGGGACGGACAGCTTAACGTGCTCTCTGAGGCACGGCGGGGAATCCACAAGGACAGACAACGAAACTGAAAATAAATATTTCTACAATTACAAATATCCATCCCGAGCGTGAATCGAACCCATAAACCGCTGGTTGTTATGCGGTACTCAGTGGAGTAGTGACTCCAGTGCGGTTGTTACACCACACACATTATTGTCTAATTATATTAAAACGGCTTATTTCAAACAAACATATATGTATTGAAAAATCATTATTACACCTAACGCTTGTATTCCAAAGGTTAAACTTTTCGCCCCTACGGGCACCCAAACTCGGGGATTAGTATAAATTATTTACGCGTATCTCAAATAGTAGGTATGGAGCAGAATATACAATATTCATTCGGTTTAACCTTTGAGCTCGTTAAATCATCGTTTCCGGCCATTATTACAGGCGTTCGCTGATAAAATCTTTTTATCTGGCAGGAAAATATGTAAATATCGTGTAATTATTATTTGTTAATAAAAAATCGTAGCTGCGATATTAAAATATGGTCCTTAAAAGGAAATCTTTTGCAAAAGACTTGTGTTAAAATTCCATCAAACTTTTTGAAATGAAACTTCTTGAGAATCTTTGTGATTTGAAACTCTATGAAACGACAATGCGTCACGATGAAAGAAACAAACAGATATAGGTATAGGAGAAAATGAGATAGAATACATTACACTGTATTTTATATTTTTCATAAAAAAAATACCTCGTAGTCTACTTTTCAAAAGTTCACTTTGCCGTGTGTGACTTGTACACATCATCATAATAACGGGTTCGATAGCTTTCTTAATTTACTAATTTAGCGCTGTCATAATGGTCTTATCAACTTTATAAAATCTCAACAATGTCTCTCGTTCTAATAGAGAGGCAAAAGGGTATTCCCCGCATGGATGGTAAGCGATCACTACTTAATAGACGCTTGCAATACAAGAAGCGCAACTCTACCTACCTTACTCACCACAGGAACCCAACCTTTGAGAGCAGTATAATTTAGCTTTTATCTTTTGTACGGTTGAGGTATTTCTCCAGACGGGCTGCTCCAAATTTTGAGCAGGACATTTCCCGCTGTCCCTTAACTCGTTGAACTGATAACTAATTGATAGTTTGCTCGTAAACCGTACAATCAATACATATAATAAAAATGTAAATATTTCTGCGCGCTAATCTCAGAAATGGCTTATTCGATTTAGATTCGGTTTTCACTATTATATAGTTGTAAGCTTCATTTAACATTTAGTGTTTGTTTCATGTCAATCGGCGCATAAATAAAAAAATTATGCCAATTTAAAGAATCACGTTGAACATGTAAATACCCAAACGACGATATTTATAATCCAAAATAAACCCAAAGATATATACAAAAAAATGCTGTCCAATGTCACTATTCTACACAGACGTAGTCTTGGTCACGTGCTATAATAAGTCTATAATGTTTATGTAGTAATGTCAAAAGCTGCTGCCTGTCATGTGGTCCCATTTAAATTTGGGTGAGTTGTAACGTGTAATTTTCCAGTTGTCTTTAATAGTGCGTATTTAATTGACTAGTTTTGCGACTACCCACGTTGATAAGTTCTCATTTTATTACTTATCAATGTAAATTAAAGCTGTTGCCTTTTTTCTTCAAATTATCATTACATGGTATAAAACAAAGTCGCTTCCCGCTGTCTGTTTTCTTAGATCTTTAAAATTACGCAACGGATTTAGATGCGGTTTTCTTTAGTAAATAAAGTGATTCCAGAGGAAGGTTTATATGTATAATACATACATAATATAGTAGAGGAACATTGATAGTTTTTGCAACCGTACGAAGCCACGACGGGTCGCTAGTTTTCAAATAAAGTGACAGGGCATTAGTGGGAACAATAACGCGAATCCGCATAAATGAAATAACAGTTACGACCCATTCATAAGCTCAAAAGTGGCCGTAATAGACATGATGTAACGGTATTCGAAGCTGTTTTATGTCTCGTATTGAAATAACTACTTTAGTGCGAGTTACATTCGTTGTACAAGAGTTCCGTAATATTCAACTTTGGTCTATAAATAATTCGCCAAGTTTTTAGTGTGAGGGTTTCGCCCTTTAGTTTATTCGTATTAAATTTTTTAATAATAAAGATAGTAGATATTATCAAATAAGTGTAATTAGTAAACTAAAACATTAAGGTAACTAAGGTTTAAATACAATAAAATTAAAATCTGGAATTAATTTGTTTGAACTTTTTGAAGACCTAATATTCACTGAGGTGTCAATAACCTATTTAGTGTCAATTTTTCTTGATATATAGTTTTGACATACACGAAATACGTATTATGTTTAAAATTATACAGTAAGTAAACAATATCCTAAGTGAATTAATCATTGAGACCGTCCTGAAAACTGTTTAATGGAATGGCTTATAAGGTCATAAAATGCCTTCGCTTCGTTTCAGTCTGTAATATCCCACTACTGGGCATAGGCCTCTTTTCCCATGTAGGAGAAGGATCAGAGCTTAATCCACCACGCTGCTCCAATGCGGGTTGGCGGATATATTCCCTACTATGAGTAACGATCGCTATCAGGTGTACATGATAACAATCGGGACCGACGGCTTAACGTGCTCTCCGAGGCACGGTGGGGAGGCCAGGACGCATTGCTCGAAGACTTTTTCTTCAAGCATGAGAGGGATGGATATTTGTACTTATGCAAATATTTCTTTCCGGACCGGATGTTTGTCATTGTGGGTGCCATTACCGTCATCGAAGAGCACGGAAAGCTGTCGGTCCGGCTGTTGTGATATACACCTGATAGCGATCGTTACTCATAGTAGGGATATACCCGCCAATGGTCAGTGGAGCAATATGGTAGATGGTGGAGCTCAGATTCTTCTTCTACACGGAAAAAGATCACAGCAGAGGGCTGTTAAAGGTTGAATACGATTCATTATAACTTATTTTGAGGCGTCAGTTTACAAGGTAGCAAACACTTAAACGTTCACAAAACTGAGTCATACCTCATACTTTCCCAAGGAATAATCCATTGTTGAAACCACAAAGATAATTATATAAATATATCTGAAAAAAAATTGCTATATTATTTGAATACTCGTATGAAAACAATAGGTTTCTACACAAGAACGATTCTCTGAATCATACACTTGGCTGTGTGTGTACGTTGGACGCCATGACGGACACCGTATGTCCGACAGCATACTTTCGCCTGGGGCCACACCAATAAATCGAAAATCGTCAAAAAATTGTTAAGGTGTTTTTCTGCAAATATTGTCAGCGAAAACCTCAAAAATAATGGGCGACTGACGGAAACAGTTATTTACCCATTATTTTCCAAGATCTCCAGTGGCAGACACCAGCTATAACATTTTTGGAAACAATTTGTTAAAAAGCCTATAAATTCAAAGTGTTTTCGATTTTTTTTTTTGTGCTATGTGGCCTTATTGCACTGTGAGGCCGCGCGGGTCACTTGCCTTAGTAAAAAAAGTCGAAACACTGTCTGTCGGCTCCCTAGAGGCTTCTGAAGTGATCGAGGGCATGCGGACACATGGTGTCCGACACGGCCTCTTGGACCCAATATAATGGCAGTCACATGGTGTCCGTCGCGGCCCACTGGACTAAACATGGTTTTTGGTCTGGCGTTCAACGTGTTAAAACAATAGGATAACAGTTAAAGATCTAGAGAAACGTCATACAAAAATGTATTTGGATTCGAGGGGAAACATTAATTGGTGTCGAGATTTGTTTAACTATCGTATACTGAATCTCAGTATAATCATCACAATATCCGCCAACACGCAGTGGAGCAGCGTGGTAGATTAGGCTCCAATTCTTCCTTCTGCCCAGTTGTGGGATATTACAGGCTGAACCGAAATTTCATGTGATTTTAAGTATGTAAGATTCAGTGCGCTAAAAATTGCTGCACACGATGATTAAATAATGTTTAGCTGATTAGTAATGTTTTTGCGTATATGTGATCGCTCAGTGGTCGAAATTCGACCATAATTAATTTAAATTATAAGTTTGAAAATTATTAAGGTTCTGTTGTCAAAGACTATACTTCTGTAATAATAATAAACAAAAGGAGGATGCCCTGAGACATTTTCTGTTTTTGTGAAATAACGAGAGTCTGACACTCTCTGGCTCTTGGTCTATTAGGTACATGTGGAAATTAAAAAATAATAATATTATTGTACTTATTAAAGTTAATTGGTGCATGTTATTACAGTTATATTTTTATTGTGTCTGTACTTAATGCAAATCGTTGAGTGTGAAGCGTTTATTTGTTATTTATTTACTAAATTAATACATAAAAATGTCTAAACACACATGAGTATTTAAAGATTATTTCAATATAAATACTAGCCTATTCAGACGTTGACCTTTTAGACGCGAGAAGTTACTATCTATACATCTATACATTTAATAAAATGGTAGGAAAGTCAAAACTGTACATTGAATATTTTTTTAAAAGAATACCTTGGGTGTGATCTACAATCGATACCAAAGCCAAAAATATAGTTTTTAGAATTTTTTTCTGTTTATCTGTATCTATGTCCGGGATAAACTCAAAAAGTACTTCATGGATTTACTTCAAATTTGGCACGAATATTATTAAGAAGTTGGGTCAACATATAGGCTACATATTATCACGCTATCACCTACGGGGAACGAGCAGTGAACCTTTATTTCTTCAACGCATTCTGTAACAACGCGTAATTTAACGACGCATATTTGAATGTTGTTGTTATTATGTTAATAATAACTATGCTATTAAGCTAGCTTCACAGTATAAATAAAGACATTCTGTACATTACATTTAGTATCAGCATTGCACCCGTGCGAAGCCGGGGCGGGTCGCTAGTAATGAATTAAATATAAATAGAGAAAAAACGTGACGACGCGTTAGCGTTACGGTACTAGACTGTTGCGCTGGCATTCGCGGGTTCGATCTAACATTTGTATTGTCCATACAGACGTTCCCTGTGGTCTCATTATTTTATTATGGTTATCACGTAACAGTCGACTGTTTTCGATAAATATACATATAAATAATAATGTAACACACACACACACACACACACACACATATATATATATATATATATATATATATATATATATATATATATATATATTACACCCAGACTTTAGCAAGAATCGAAATTACAACGTGCGGTGCAGAAGCAGGTCCACTACACACTGCGCCAACGATCTAGTGTAAACTAGAAGTTTTGACATTTATTAAAACATTCAAAAATAAACAAATAAATTTCAGTCTTTCAACTAAATTGCAAATCTCTAGACGTAAAATGAACCAGCCCCTTTTGTCGCCGTAGTGGATGCAATGTGACGATAAATTAGTATTGTTAGAATTTTTTTATCGCTGCAAATTCAAGGTTTGCGCGTTTTGACTGTAAATGGCACAAAGATATCATTTAAACTAAGCAATGAATAGTGCAGTTTTCAAAACTAATTTATTAACAATTGTGTGACAAGGGGAGGACATTGGATAGGGGTCCAAAGTTTTGTGCCATGACATTTCAAAATATTATGTATGTAATTGTTAGTTAAATTGAAATAAAAATAATGTCGACATTTGTATTTTAATAATAATTAAGTTATTTTAATAATATTTAATAAATAAGAATTTATAGCTGTAAAATTGCAAAATACGTGTCACATACTAGTTGTAAAAAGAATAATGAAATTCATGAAACGTAGTTTAAGGATTTCCCCTAATCGTTCTGCGTGGTTTTTCCCGTGTTAATTTATTGCTTATTACCCACTACTATGATTTGTAGCCTGATGCGTTAATAGGCTGTGTTAAATACGCCTCACATTAAACGGCCCCCAAGTTATAGATATTTTTAGTCGGGAGGGTCGAAAAATCCACTAAAGTCCCATTGGCTAGACACAACTTTATCACTCATAAAATACAAATGCTCAGAATACGACAAACATCTTTTTCTTTGACTTGCCCGTTGGCGCAGTTTGTAGTGACCCTGCTTTTTGCTCCAGGGGTTGTGGGTTTGATTCTCACCCCCGAGTCTGGGTGTAATATATATATTTATTAATACATGTATTATTTACATGTATGTTTATTGAAAAAAAAATGTAACTATCAGACGACTGTTACCTGTAACACAAGCATTAAGATGCTTACTTTAGGAACAGATGACCGTGTGTTATGTTATAAATATTTATTTATTATTTACCTGTTTGGTCTGTACGGATATAGGGAAATTGCGTAGCTTGGCGAGTACGTCTTCTATATTTTACAACTTCAAACAGCCTCTTCGGCAGAATTTCATGTAGGCTTTAAACATGATATTGGTCTAACTTTTTCCAATCATATTGAATAGAATTTTTTAGTTGTTCAACACTGTTAATTTGTTTACCATTTGTACACATCACGTGCTAGATAACCAAAACAATTACTAATAGCATTTAGATAGCCAACAAGTCATAAATGATAAGAAATTTGTGAGTTTCTTTAGATTCTGTGCTAACTGCAAAAAAAAAATCGCATTTGTACCGGCGTAAAAATTAAATATAATATAATGTTAGGCATAAGAAAATGTTACAGAAAGTACCTTTTAGTGGAAATCATAGCACCAGCACACATCGGCAAGTAATACGACGTAGGTAGTCGAAAAAAAGTAAAGTAAAATTTTCATTATAAAAAAAAATTGCATGATAACATGTTAACTTTTGAATACGTCTTGTTAAAAAATCAACGGGTCGATTGAAAAACGACTCGTTTTATGAATATAGGAACCGGGTATCAGACGGTTGGTTTAAAGTTCGGTAAACATACGTAAAAGTAAAAGTGTATCGATTTCTCTCACTAACAGATGAGAATTATAACGTGGTCGTGTATTATAAAGTGGAACGTGGGAACAGTCCATGAGCGATTAGATAACGTATTGCAGAGAGACAGAACAATCGCTTTTTATATGTTTATATTCGTTGTATGATTTTGTGTGTAATTTTAATATAGTATATTATATACGCCAACCCGCGGTGGAACAGCGTGGTTGATTAAGCTCCGCTCCTTCTCCTACACAGAAAAAGAGATTTATGCCCAAAAGTGGGATATTACAGGTTTAATCGTGATCGAGAAATATGTAATATCTATCGGTTTCATACGCATTAATTTGAGAAAAAAATATATTAATATTATTTTGGTTCGAATTAAAAGAATCTCTTTGTGTTGGCTAAACCATTTTCGGAGGAATGCTATATATATAGCATTAGTTTTATATAGCAATAGTTTTTGAGATTAAAGCGTTTAAACAAACTAACAAGCATCTTCAGCTTTATAATATTAGTATAGATTCTATAATGAGGTTTAGGAAAAGAAGAAGAAGATTATGGTTGTTGTGTATAGTCAAAGTTTTTAGAATAATTCATTACATTTTAATACAAAATACTCGAAGAACTACATACATATAGATACAGAACACATACAGAACTCGAAGTTCTGGAGCATCAAATATCAAAATTATCAAAATCAAATTAGAGAATTTCAATCACAGCAGACAATCACAGCAAAGCAGGAAATTTTATAAAATGTTTTCTAAGACGTTTCCTTAGACAAACATGAGCTAAAGTCCAGGTGACAAAAAGATATCTTCTATACTTTTTAATAATAGACCAGTGCTTTTAGCCTTTGAAACCAAAAATATATAATACATACATAATTATACTAGGATGAGACTAATTGTAAAAGAAACGAAAATGAAAGGAATAATAAATTACGGGCGATCTGAGGTTGTTGAAATCTCTACTTTCAAAGTGATCCTATAGGGGTTCCGTTTTTTTCCTTTAGAGGTGCGGAGCCCTATAATTGACGGTTCGTAAGCAAAACGAGTAGTTTTGTCGTAGCTATGTAGGTGCGTATATTGTTCAGTTTTATTGCTGCATCGAATACGGTAATAGTTACAATTAAACTTTGAAAATATTTATTTTTTGTATGACAGATATACACGTAAATGCTATTATATAAAAGTTTTCTTGTGAATGGCTTTGCCATTGTTTTGTGCTAATTTGTTTGTTAAGGTTGAACGAAGTGGCACGAAACCTTGGTTCGTATTTTTTAATTAAAATTTATTGAATCGATTCTGTTAATTATGAAAAGTAAACAATTAAAATAATTGTGTTTGCTCGCAAACGAAAAAAAAAACCGACTTCAATTACATCGAGAAGTAATACAACGTAGATCGACGAAAAAATAGTCAAGCAACTACGCGTTATCAAAGATTACTCAAAAAGTAGTTATCAGATCTCGATAAAATTTATATGTGACCACATGATAAACATCAGCTTTCGATTAAAATTAAAAATTATCAAAATCGGTACACCCAGTAAAAAGTTATTGCGGATTTTTGAGAGTTTCCCTCGATTTCTCTGAGATCCCATCATCAGATCCTGGTTTCCTTATCATGGTACCAAACTAGGGATATCCCCTTTCTAACGAAAAAAGAATTATCAAAATCGGTACATCCAGTAGAAAGTTATGCGGTATAATACAACGTAGGTCGACGAAAAAAGCGTCAAGTAAAAACGCATTATTAGATATAACTCGAAAAGTAGTTGTTAGGTCTCAAATAAATTTAAATGGGACCAATTGGCACACACCACCTTTCGATTAAAACAAAATTTGTCGAAATCGGTCTACCCGGTCAAAAGTTCTGATGTAACATACATAAAGAAAAAAAAAAAAATACAGTCGAATTGAGAACCTCCTCCTTTTTTGGAAGTCGGTTAAAAAAAGTAACTAATGTAAAAATTATAATACTAAAAATAATATTTACTAGAAATTTCATTTCGGCCGACAAAGTGGTGCCTATGCAACTGAATTTCGTGTCCTATAATTATTTTGTATATCTAATGATTTAAAATATTTATATAATATAATTATGTACTATGAGTTATATACCAGAGCGCACTGCTCTGTCAAGCCGCGGTTGAGCAGCGTGAGAAAGAGGCCTATGCCCAGCAGTGGGATGTTACAGGCTGAATCGTACCAAAACACACTTTGAACCCATACATTGTAGTTTATTATAACAATAAAATTTACCAAATATAATGTTAACATCCACGTAAAAATATATTTAACGTTTTACATAAATAGATAGTTTGAGATAAAATGGTCAGTTCAAAACTATGTTTCATCATCATCATTACAGCCTATACAGTCCACCGCTGGACATAGGCCTCCACAAGTTCACGCCAAAAATAACGTGAACTCATGTGTTTTGCCCATAGTCACCACGCTGGGCAGGCGGGTTGGTGACCGCAGTACTGGCTTTGTCGCACCGAAGATGCTGCTGCCCGTCTTCGGCCTGTGCATTTCAAAGCCAGCAGTTGGATGGTTATCCCGCCATCGGTCGGCTTCTTAAGTTCCAAGGTGGTTGTGGAACCTTGTTATCCCTTAGTCGCCTCTTACGACACCCACGGGAAGAGAGAGGGTGGCTAAATTCTTTAGTGCCGTAGCCACACAGCAAGCTATGTTTACTAGGAACGAACTTAAGTACTGGTCTGTTATAAACAGGTATGAATAATACAAGTGTAACAAATTGGACAATTATTAATTGTGTTCGTTAATGTCGGGATATATTAACGAAAGAAAAACAAATATGGCGGTACGAAGATCAGTGTCAGCTTGTCAATAATAATAAATCAATAATAAAAGACATGTCAACTTTTATATAAGTGCAATGTCGGTTTGTGTCTTAATCTCGCTTACGCTTCAGCCTGTAATATCTCACTACTGGGCATAGGCCTCTTTCTCCATGTAGGAGAAGGATCATAGCTTAATCAACCACGCTGTTCCAATACGGGTTGGCGGATATATTCCCTACTATGAGTAACGATCGCTATCAGGTGTACATGATAACAACCGGGACCGACAGCTTAAATAAGTGCTCTCCGAGGCACGGTGGGGAGACCTATAAGGACTGCACAAACACCCAGACCACGGCAAACACCTGTATGGCCAATACAAATGTTTGTCATGTACGGGGATCGAACCCGCAAACGCCAGCGCAACAGGTACAATTCATGGCTGTGACCGTTGCGCCAACGCGGCGTCGCGCTTAATCTCATTTTTATCATAACTAGACCATTAACACGTAAAAACAATTAAATTATCATTAACCTCTTATACAAAATATAGACATACCTTATAATTGTAATACCTAATACTTGGTTGACAAGCAAGCGCTCACCTGATGATAAGTGATTACCGTAGCCTATAGACGCCTCCAACACCAGAAGCATCGCAGGTTTTTCCGATCCTATCCCTAAATCCAGTGAACATTGCTTGAAAGCAGCATTTAGTTGTGATCTTCTGTAAGGTCGAGTCGAGCTGCTCCTTATTTTAAACAGGATATATCCTGCTGTGCCCTACCTCAGTGGAGTATTTCACACAAGATGTGATAAAATTTATAAATATAGATTTTTTTTTACAAGAATAACTGTGAAGTTATTCGACCATTTTTCTCTACAAAATTTACGAGTACATTCCGAATCGGTGGTCAGTTCAGCCTGTTGCAGTCCACTGCTGGACATAGGCCTCCCCAAGTTCGCGCCAGACATCCCAGTTTTTCACAATAATCCAAATCGGTGGTATCTTCAAATTAATAAAAATAATTAATTTATTAATAATTAGAATAATTTTCTTTTGTAATATGACAATTCAAAAGTGCTGCCTTTGAAGCGTTGAATTTTTTATTTATATTTTATTTTTTAAACAAAATTGCGTGTCGAACTAGTCTCAAACGTGACGATACTCTATTCAACGAGCGTGTGTCTGTTTATCCATCGGTTTTATGTATAGTTACAACGCGGTTAGCGGCCTCAAGGCCGGGAGGTATCGTTAATTGACGCCCTGACGTAAAACACGGTACACATAACTGTTTCAATTTCAAGTCAATTTGTGTTTATTGTAAACGATGCTGAAACGAGTCGTCGGCTTTGTATGTAATAACGCCCCGTTCCTATATTTTAAAAACGGTTCGTAAGCAAAACGAATTGTATTAATAAATATAGAAACTGGGCTCAAGTGGTCTGTTAGTTACTCTGTTAATATTCCTGTTTTTTTAACACTACGGAGTAGCTTTTGTACTGTATATTGGCTAGCCCGTTGGTACATTTGGCCATGACCCTGTCTTTTGCTCCGACATTGTATGTTGGATTTTCACCTCGAGTGTGGGTGGTATTTATATTATGGACATTCCATTATATCAATATTAAAGGATTATTTTAAAGTTCTGCAATACAGGCATTGAGTTACCTACCTTAGGAATAGTAGCCAGTGTTTGTTTGTTAAGAGTGTTTAAAAAAAATATTTGTGTTTATTTATCATCGGGACTTAGCGCATATTTGTCTAAATTCTAGTTAAAGTTAAGTGTTTTTTTCTAATATTTAGTAAACAGATTATAAAACTTCCCACTTTACGTTTGTTATTAAATTAGCTTACAAGCATTTTAATAAGTTCTTTAATGTTGTTTTTAATTTTATGCTTCAGAACTTCGGCTTCTGTATTTATTATTAAAATGTGATGTATTTTTGTATAAACTTTGACTGCACACAACAACGACAATTTTTAATTGAAACCTCATAATATATATTATAATAGGGCTGGCTTTATCGCACCGAAGACGCTGCCGCCCGTCCTTGGCCTGAGTATTTCAAAGCCAGCAGTTGAATGATTATCCTGACATCGGTCGGCTTCTTAAGTTCCAAGGTGGTTGTGGAACCTTGTTATCCCTTAGTCGCCTCTTACGACACCCACGGGAAGAGAGAGGGTGGCTAAATTCTTTAGTGCCGTAGCCACACAGCCGAGAAAGGCTTATATAATATTCAAATTACCGCGTGTGAAATCGCGGGGCGCAGCAGTTATACGTCAATACTCAAGTCAGCTTGCTAAAAGAGCAGCAAAAGTCCCCTGTTACAGAACAGTACACTAAAGATTTCACCGGCCGGCGCGGTGATCCGGAGCGGATCTTGAGTCTTGACCCGTGACATTTAAGACGTGACATTACTGTTACGCTGTCACGCCTATCTCCCGACGACAAATAATATTCGGTAATTTAAAGTGTAATGTATATGCGTCGAATAATGTTCTTTGAGGAGCTAATTATGGTTAAGTGGGTGAAAAATCAGTGCACTATTTTTACGCCCTATATTCTTATATATAGATAGATTCGACTGTATTTTTTATTTGTTATTTCATAAATTTTGACTGGGTGAACCGATTTTGATGATTTTTTAACGACAGCTGGTGCTTCTCGTATGGTTCCATTTAAATTTGCCAAACGAAAGTAAGGTCCGCCTGATGGTAAGCGGTTACCAAAATAGGTTACCTGACATTTTGAGCATGATATTTCCTGCAGTGCCTCAGTAAAATGTAATTAATAATATATATATATATATACATATATACACCAGACAGAGTTTATATTAGATATAAATACTTTTTTTTAATGTACTAATGAGTAATATAATATAATGAAATGAAACAGCCATGTGTTATTTGTATATAACAATAATTGTGTTTGTTAGCAAACAAAAAAAAAACGACTTCAATTACATAAATAGTAATACAACGTAAGTAGACGAAAAAAATTAACAAACGCACTAGTCGCCACTACGATTTTCGAGGGTTTCCCTCGATTTCACTGAGATTCCATCATCAGATCCGGGTTTCTTTATCATAGTACCACACTTGGGATATCTAAAGGAGATAAACCAACAATTTTTTTTTTTTTTTATCAAAATCGGTTTATAAACGACGAAGTTATCCCCGAACGTACATTATATATACGGTCAAATTGAGTAACCTCCTCCTTTTTGAAGTAGGCTAAAAAAGCACCGACCACTGATAATTGCTTAAACAAAAGAACTCTAAAAACAAAACATAAATTGACGTTACTATTTGTATCGGTACAATATAATTATGTCGTCAGCCTCATTCTCAGTGTCACTAAGGACTAAGGATTAAACTCCAAATAAAACTAATAATACACACAAAGACAAATAGTTTCAAACGTTCTAATTACAAGAACAGACAGGTATGTGTATATACTTATACTAGCAATACCCTTGTCAATATTTCGCACTAAATAAGTATAATAATTATCACCGTACAAATTTTTTTTTTAAATTATTTATTGTAAATCTTCTTTATAAACAACTAGCCTTTACCCGTGGTTGCGCTCGCATTGAAGCCATTAAATAAGTCGAGAGAGATATTTCGTAAAAAGTATTCTTTAAATGAAAAGTATCCTATGTTACTTCTAATACATTCAAGAATATGTGTACAAAGTTTCATTATGATCGTTAAAGTAGTTTTCGCGTGAAAGCGTAACAGACAAACTTACATTCACATTTATCATATTACTCGTAGTAGGGATATTCGAAGTGTAGATCGACCGTCAATCATGTTTTTTTTTTTAAATGTAACTAGGTCGGCATACAAGTACGGCTCACCTGATGGTAAGTAATTACCGTAGCTTATAGACGCCTGAAACACCAGAAGCATCGCAAGCGCGTTGCCGACCCCATCCCCAATTCCTCCCAGGAGCTCTGGTCACTTTACTCACCAGCAGGAACACAACACTGCTTGAAAGCAGTATTATTTAGCTGTGGTCTTCTGTAAGGTCGAGGTACTTCCCTAATCGGGCTGCTCCATATTTTGAGCAGGAAATTTCCTGCTGTGCCCTACCTCAGTTAAAATGTTGACGTTGTTTTAAAATTAAAGGTGTCATATATAATTAATTTACAAAAACAAAAGCATTAATAAATCTTTTAGTTGTGGATGCCGGTAGAGCAAGCAATTATCTATAACATGATATATAATTTATGTGGAGTAATTGTAAGCTTTTTCTAAAAAGGGAGGCAAACATCTTAACCTCAGCGTATTAATATATATCATCATACATTAACGTCGCAACTCTATAGTGCTTCCAAAATTAATAGTGACAAAGTCAAACACAACACTTACTTCGTAGAATCGGCGACCCGTTTCAGCGCCGTTGACAATCGACATAAATTGAATTGAAATGGAAACTGAATGGGAAATGAAATCAAATTGGAAATGAAGATGAAATTACGAGAAATTATCGAAATTGGACTACTCCGCGATATCTATAATATAAAAATGAATCGCTGAATGTGTTGCTAAGCGCAAAACTCGAGAACGGTTGGACCGATTTCGCTAATTCTTTTTTTTAAATATTCCTTGAAGTACGAGGATGGTTCTTACGGAGAGAAAAATTCTAAAAAAAAAATTTAAATTTTCTGAAAAAGTCTAAAAACAACACTTTTCTATACTCCCATACAGAAGATTTGTGATAATACTTAAAAGTCAATTTGAACTTTAATACCATACGATAAAGTTTGTGTTAGGTGAAACCAACAGCGTTTCAGTTAATACATACTATAACCAAATTACAAGAAAAAAAAAAAAATAAGGCCAATAACAGGTTTCCCTTTATAATATTTATAAGTATAACATTGTTGCATTTGAATCTTCGCAATTACTGATCCGATCACGAAAATTCTTTCACTTACAGAAAGCTACAATATTCAGGAGTGACATAGGCTATATTTTATCGTGATTGACTAAAAAATTCAATGAAAAATCATATATATAATTCTCGTGTCACAATGTTAGTTACAATACTCCACCGAATTGGCTGGACTGTTTTTGTGTGCATATCGGGTAGCTCCGAGAATCGACTAACATCTATAAGGGAGGGGGGGTTTTAATAACGTAGATGGCAAAACAACGTTTGCGGGGTCAGCTAGTAGATAATAAAAATATACAATAAATAATTAATTAAATATTATTAGAATGAATAAGAAAGAATAACAATTATTGTTGTTTAACCTGCAGTGTTTATTTAGTCCTGAGTTTAAGTTTCCGACTACGCAAAGAAAACATTTCCTTTCTGGGTTATGGTATTCACTTCAGCCTATTGCAGTCCACTGCTGGACAAAGGCCTCCCCAAGTTCAGCACATATAATAAAATCCAACAAACAATTTTGCAATTGTCTCAACATAAATTTAAAGTTTTTATTAAAAAGAAATTAATAAGTTAATTACATTGTTGATAGTGATGTGTGAACTTAGTGACGCTGTATTTCGTGCAAGTTATTACTAATTTATGATGAGTTTAAACTTTTGAAACATTATTATAAATATCAATACATATTTTGTCATAAACATTTTTCACTTTTAAAAAAGTATACTTAAAATACTATGTTTAAAGAACGATCGGAAACAATCTTCCTTTTGAGATTCAGATAGCATGATTGTTATATTCAGTTACTTGTGAAACTTTAGCTTTAAATATAACCCACGCAATCCTACGTAAAACGACGACATCGATAATCATTGTATTTATGGTTATAGGAACTTGACAATATATTTATAAACAAATAAAAAAAAATATGATTATAGATGGACTAAAAAAAAAGTTTTTGAGATGCGCTGTATGTAAGAAAGCTGACAGCAGGGGTAAAGCTCAGCAACTCGCTTATGATGTGCCTGCTATTGCAGGCTCCATAGCCTGGTTACGGTAACCGCTTACCATCGGATGGAGCATACATTTGTTTGACCCGCTAGTGTGTACCACTAGTACATAGGCACTCAAACACTCTAAAATATCATTATCATATAGGAACTTCGAACGACATCAGTAATAGATAATTATCTATACAAAGAAATAAAATTGGAGTGTCTATTTGTACTATTAAAATAATCGCTTTTTACTAAATGGATATGGATGGTAATGTATACACAGTACATATACCAAATGGACATTTTTTTAAACTTTTGCCTGTCTGTTTGTTTCGGCTAATCTCTGAAACAGCTGGACCGATTTTGACGGGAGATAGCTGATGTAATAACGAGTAACTTAGGCTACTTTAATTTTAGAAATACTTTTCTTTTATAACTCTGCGAGCTGAACAAGATTTTTTTTAAATACCACCGTCAAAGTCGCGGCACAGCTAGTACCTAATCAATAAAATTAGTTATATGAATCTGAAAAAATTTATTCCGCATAGCGAAAGATTAATGCGGCGTCGATAATCCGCGTACACTGTGGTCTCTAGTGTTGTGCAACTATGTTTATACCTAATATCGATAGTTTTGACAAAATAAGTCGTTAAACAAAAACATTATAACACGTAAAAAAAAACTACCGTGTAAGTATCCCGAGTAGAAATTTTTTCGTCTTCCTTAGAAGGACCGGACCAGGCATGCCTGATCAGGACTAGATAAGGCATGTAACGCAGATGATTGGTCTGGACCTGATCAGGATGAGATGAGATTTCTTGATCGGGTCTAAATTAAGAAAACTCATCTCATCCTGATCAGCCGGTTCGGTCCGGTCCTTTTAAAAAACACGAATGTATATTCTTGAAAAAATTGTTCAACAAAAAAAAAAAGCGAATTGATATTATAAATATGTTACTTAACATAATTATAATATCAATTTATGATATTTATTTCCGTTTATTTTTTCCAATGTATTATTTATTTCTGTTTTTAATTTAAATATTAATTATTTTTATTTATTTTTATGTTATTAATTAATGATTATTATTAATTAAATTTTATTTATTAACTTCTAATAATTAACTACTAAATAACTATTTCCTATTACTTACGACTGCTCCACTGTGTAGAAAGGACTCCCTGCTGGACTGTCCTTATAACTGTATATATACTAAGTGCGCTTAAAAACATTAATAGCGTGATTCAGGCTCAGTTCGCGTAATTTCTTTCAGGCTATCCTGATCTGGACCGGACCGGGTCCTGATCCCGTATGCTTTACCATACTTGATTATATTTTACATCAGGCTATCCTTGTCTGTACCAGACTTGGTCCTGATAGAGCTTGCCGGATCTGGCATGCCTCATTCTATCCTGATCCGGTCCAGATACATAATCTGGTTGAGCCTGACCTTTTTTCTAGTCGGGATATTAAACGTATTTATTTATTGTTAATATAGGATTTTGAAGCATTTTTAAAGTGCGTTTTATAATATATTTAAAATATCTGTTGTCGGGCTCTTTACACCGTAAATTTGTACCTAAAAAACGTTTTGATAGTTAAATCTGTATTTGAACTGAAGTCACGGTAAAAGTAGGTATTAATATAGTGACATTGGATTTTAGTTTGATGGTCTACCTCCTACCTGCATACCAAGTGAACTTCCTGTTGGCATATGACTAAATGAGGTAGAAGGTTGCAGGTTCAAGTTCGTTCACATATACTGCTATAGTAGATGTTAAAAAAATAGGTTAGTTGGTAAATATATCCGCTAAACCACAGTAGAACAGCGTGATGGATTAAGTCCAGATCTTTCCTACACAGAGAATGGGGCTTATGACCGGCAGTGAGATGTTACAGGACGTATAAATAAAAATTTATAATAAGTATATGTGTCGGACAGCAAAGTATAAATGGCACTTGGGTCATTCAAGTATTACGGAAGCACCGAAGGGCTTTGGGGATCATTGTTTTACTTATTTTTGATGACATGGGGCCCGGGGGGCCTAGATGATGGTTACGTCAGCAATAGTTATTTATTATTTCCGAATAGATTAATATATATATATATATATATATATATATATATATATATATATATATATATCAATGTAAGCTTAGGGGCGAGGGGGGAAGGTTTTACTGACTCGTTGATAGGGGGAAGAAGGGGGTTAAAATTACCAAAATTCTGCTTACGTAATACTTGAGTGACCCCTTACAAGCAATTATAGAATAATTCTTTCGATATATTTAATTGTACTTCGAGGTCACGATAAATTGAATATCTCGGTACAACACTAGAAACGACTAAATTAGCCTTGCCCTACCGTCCTATATTATTTAGAGAAACCTTTCACCGACTACCGTACATAATCGTGTTGTCTCTGCGTTGGAATGTGTACAATACGGTTTAATTAAATAGAATTACTTCGTGTATTTATAGTTAACTGATATATAAATGAATAGCGAGATGTGTTGGTAAGCGTAAAACAGCAGGTTTATTAACTTCTTTAAAGGTTTCCAATAATTTGTAGAAGGTTCTCATGATAAATTAAGAAAATTGCACAGAATATAATAATTGTGTTTGTTCGCAAACGAAAAAAACCGACTACAATTTACATCGACAAGAAATAGAATGTATGTAATAATCAGTATTTTGTCTTTACTAATTGTTTTTCAAAAATCGCTGAACCAGTGGAACTTAAATTTTCCTTTATAAAGTTGGTTAGTTAGAAATTTCACACACACACACGCACACGCACACACACACACACACACACACACACACACACACACACACTTCAGCCTATCGCAGTCCACTGCTGGACAGATGCCTTCCCAAATTCACGCCAAAAACAGCGTGAACTCTTGTGTTTTGCCCATAGTCACCACGCTGGGCAGGCGGGTTGGTGACCGCAAGGCTGGCTTTGTCGCACCGAAGACGCTGATACCCGTCTTCAGCCTGTGTATTTCAAAGCAAGCAGTTGGATTCTCATCCTGCCATCGTTCGGCTTTTTAAGTTTCAAGGAAAGAACTGTTATTAATGTAAACACGAGTCCTAGTATAATATTGTAATCAATAGTCGAGTAAACAAACGTATGTGGGGCATTCGTTACCCTGACATTACAAACAGTTGTAATAATACATCTATACAAATAAATAAAATTGGAGGGTCTGTTTGTAATATTAAAATAACCACTTTTCACTAAATGTATGTGGATGTATACACGATACATATACCAAAATGACATTTTTTACAATTTTTGTCTGTCTATCTTTCTGTCTGTTTGTTCCGGCTAATCTCTGAAACGACTGGACCGATTTTGACAGGACTTTCACACAGGCAGATAGCTGGGGGTACTAGTGAGTAACTTGGGCTACTTTTACTTTAGAAATTTATTTATTGAGTATCAATATTTGTACAACTATAAGTATTTATTCCGAGCTAGTATCATACCTACAACCGTTGTCTTGAAGTTACGTTTAATATTACTAAATCAGAACGATAGTCGGGAAGTAAATAATAATAATTGAAAGAGTAAGGAATAATCACATTTACCATATACTCGCGCCATTAGAGACGTTCATGTTATTAGCCGTGACGGTATTAGCCGGTAAATGCATCCTTTGGTTATCCATTCTTCTATTCCCATGCTTTATTACGATCGTGTATTTATTTGTAGATCAGTGATTAATCAATGACCTCATAAAAATGTACTCATTATTCTCAATTCAATTGAAGTTGTATTAATGTTTACTATTAAATGTATTTATTCGTTTTGTCACTTTTAAATTGTGTTTTAACGATTTAAAAAAAGGAGGAAGTGTGTCATTTGTCTTGTGTGTCTGTCAGTGTTACTTGTCAGTGTAAATTTAAGTGGGTTTGTTCGTTTGCGAGAAAACGCGATTATAATACATACACATATTTTGTTTTAATACATCATACATATTTACGCATTAATCACTATCTCTTATTCAAACATTATGACATTCGTATTTGTATGAGACAAATGCATCGAGTGGTATCACCATGTACCACGAGATATTATAAAATAGTATGAGTCAATGTTTTATTTAATCGTCAAGGGAATCGTGTGCATACCATAATGCATACATTATTATTATGTAACTCAAACTAACCTGGCGAGCTTCGTTCCACCATATTTTTTTTATATATACATAAATATTGTCCTGACAATACAAGCATAACTATGACTATTTGACGATTCGAAGATGCTTTTGAAGCCTATTTGAATAAAGCTATTTTGATATTGATTTGGGGGCTATATATATAATAACATTGTACAAGACAAAGTAGCAAGGATACGTCGTATTAACTTAAATAAACTTAATTCAATGCAGACGAAAATAAATTCGTAGCAACAAACGAATAAATAGAAACTCGACGAAAGTGAAAAGTAATTTAAAAACCAATTTATTTCTTTCCATGAATACAATTTTATAAAATGAAATGTTTCAAGCAACTAGTTTTTAAACACTTAATTATAATTTTAATTACAGACAAGAAAACTATGAGTTTAACTTATATAAAAAATACTGTTAGTTTGATTGTTTTCTGAACTATCTGACCCAGCGAATTTTGCACCGCCATATATATATATATATATATATATATATATATATATATATATATATATATATATATATATATATATATATATATATATTTTTTTTTTTAATATTTATAGTTTTATAGTTTTTTTAAATACGAACCTTTTTCTGTTAATAACGAACACAAGAAAGAATTATATAATTCAATTAAGATCGGAAGTTATGCGCGTGTATACATTTCAGCGAATCATTTTTATTTAGCTGTCACAGCACTGGCTGTGGCACGGGCTCGATCGCGGGTTCGACCTCCGCTCACGTATTTATATTGGCCATATAGATGTTTGACATGGTCTGGGCGTTTGTGTTATGTGTATGTGTATGTTTCCGCCCACAAGGAAAAATCCTACTCGGCGCGATTGAGTGTGAAACGTTTATTATTACTGTTTATATAGATAATTTAGTAGTATCATAAAAATATAGTTGTTTTTGTAGTAATTTACAGACATAAAAATGCACGTTCGTGTATTCGATATTATGTTATGTTTAGTCATTCATATAATAACATTTATGTTCTATCTATACATATATAGGAATATTTACTTTCTCATGGATATACAATTATTGTATTATTAATTGTATCGAGGCAACTTTAACTGAGGTAGGGCACAGCAGAAATCTTCTGCTCAAAATATGGAGCAGCCCGACTGGGGTAGTACCTCGACCTTACAGAAGATCACAGCTAAATAATACTGTTTTCAAGCAGTATTGTGTTCCTGTTGGTGAGTAAGGTGACCAGAGCTCCTGGGGGGATTGGGGATTGCGTCGGCAACGCGCTTGCGATGCTTCTGGTGTTGCATAAGCTACGGTAATCTCTTACCATCAGGTGAGCCGTACGCTTGTTTGTCGACCTAGTGGTATTAAAAAAAAGGCATGTGTGCCACTCAGTCTTTGCACCACTTACTTCATTCATCACATCATACCACCTCGCCGTCACGTTACGAAATTGGACAGACATTTATAGTATTTTGGGACTGGTGAAGTACCTCGATCTTACAGAAGACACAACTTAATAAAACTGCTTTCACATAGTGTAGTGTTCCTGTGGTAAGTAACATGACCAGAGCTCCTGGGGAAGATTGGAGGCATGTCGGCAACGCGCTTGATGCTTCTGGTATTGCAGACATCTATAAGTTACGGTAATCGCTTAACATCAGGTGTACCCGTACGCTTGTTTGCCGACCTAGTTGTACAAAAAATAATAATTAAACAACCATAGAGATAAATTTCTCTTAATAAAGTTACGAATTACCATATATATCGCTGTACCATACGTTTAATTGAAATCTCACTCATAATCATAATTGTAAAAAAGTAGATAATGTGTGACGTAGAACATTTAGCAGTATCTTTGTAGACATTTGTGTGACAAGTTGAGAAATTTCAATATCATCATTATTTTGGCTATCCGTAAATATAATCAGGTGATCTGACTCGCTGCTTCGTCGTTATCTTTATTACTATCAAGAAAATAAATCAAGACAGAATTAATGTTTGATACAAGCGTGTAATTGTGACTTTACTAATAAAATATTGCCGTGGTCTGGGTGTTTGTGCAGTCCTTGTGGGTCTCCCCACCGTGCCTCGGAGAGCACGTTAAGCTGTCGGTCCCGGTTGTTATCATGTACACCTGATAGCGATCGTTACTCATAGTAGGGAATATATCTTAAGGGGAATAATCTTTAATTCTTAATAAAATATATCTTAAGTTAAGCTCTGATCCTTCTCCTACATGGGGAAAGAGGCCTATGCCCAGTAGTGGGATATTACAGGCTGAAAACGTAAAGTTTTAAGTCAATTGAGTCAATATTTTTGTGTAATATTCCTAAATTACTTATAAGTAGAAAGAAGTCCGAGTACGAGTGTTCTTGTTAATTGAAACGCGTAGTTGAAAATATGTGAACACAAGTTTGTGAATAAATGATAATATCACCCAATAATTATATATGATCTATCTAATAAATAACTGACGCAATTTTTATGACTTAATTGCAAACTTATATAGGTAAAAGATAGAAGATGAAATCAAAGACATGTAAGTAAAGTCAATTACAAATTACTAAACTATTTCACCCAAAATCACACTGCACATACAATGAGATATCTAATTAAATTTTCACATTTGAATAATAGTAATGGCGTATTCATAGAAACAATGCAATACAGTAAATTCGCTTCTATATGCGTACACCACTTAAAACTCTTAAGTTACGAAAGTTTGTTAACTTAAACCATTAGAACTTGGAAAGAGCAGTTTCAAGAACGTACAGACATTTACATTTCACATAAAAATAGCTGCATTATAAGACACAATTGTGTTTGCTCGCAAACGAAAAAAAAACCGACTTCAATTACATCGACGAGTAATACAACGTAGATCGACGAAAAAATAGTCAAGTAACTACGCGTTATCAAAGATTACTCAAAAAGTGGTCATCAGATCTCGATAAATTTAAATATGACCACATTGTAAACATTAGCTTTCGATTAAATTAAAAATTATCAAAATCGGTACACCCAGTAAAAAGTTATTGCAGATTTTCGAGAGTTTCCCTCGATTTTTCTGGAATCTCATCATCAAATCCTGGTTTCCTTATCATGGTACCAAACTAGAGATATCCCTTTTCCAACAAAAAAAAAGAATTATCAAAATCGGTACACCCAGTAAAACGTTATTGCGGATTTTCAAGAGTTTCCCTCGATTTCTCTGAGATCCCATCATCAGATCCTAGTTTCCTTATCATGGTACTAAACTAGGGATATCTCCTTTCCAACAAAAAAAGAATTATCAAAATAGGTACATCCAGTAGAAAGTTATGCGGTATAATACAACATAGGTCGACGAAAAAAGCGTCAAGTAAAAACGCATTATTAGATATAACTCGAAAAGTAGTTGTTAGATCTCAAATAAATTTAAATGGAACCAATTGACACACACTACCTTTCGATTAAAAAAAAAATTGTCAAAATCGGTCTACACGGTCAAAAGTTCTGATGTAACATACATAAAAAAAAATAGTCGGATTGAGAACCTCCTCCTTTTTTGGAAGTGGATACGAAAAATCCTTTTTTTATATTTGTGCTTTACAAACACGCAGACACGTGTCACGCTCCTGACACCTGCGGTATCTCGAATGTGTTTACATAAGTATAGAGCAAACATTCTATGAAGATAATGTTTTTGTTATATTTTTACGTTACTTTTCTTTTCTCCAGCTGACGTAACAAGTGTTTTGATTCCTAGCTTCAGTTTAAAGATATATTAATGTGACTAGTTCGTAAATACCTAACGCCTTTACGATGCTGTCATGTGATTTAAATTGTCGTCAAAATGTGTACTTTTTGTGACAGTGTGTGGTTGACTGTGGACAAAGAAGATTTTACACAATAACACAAGAGAATAACGTCCAATGGATTAAGTAGGAAGGAAATAGTGACATTGTTTTCAACAGAAAAAATATCCACAACTTGCAAGTCTATCTTCCAACAAATTATCCAAAGTTGTTTTTCTTTCTATCCCTTATTCGCTAATTCTCAATGTTATATGTCAGAAATGTTGGCTCTCGTTTCGTTCAGAATTATTTTCTAAACCCAGACCACCAACGCTTAAAATATTGCTTTCAAATTCCTAATCAAATGTTGTAAAATGAAATTTAGCGGGAAAATGTTTCTAGCACATTCTTTATCTTTCATAACGGATATGGTTTACACTACTTTTATTATTAAATAAATAAAACCACTTAAAATAATTCTAGTATATTTTGTAGTAATGTACCAATTTATAAAGTACAGAGTGATTACAGTGTATGTGTGTGAAAAAATAGCGTTGAGCTAGAGATAGTTTTATAATATTTGTGTATAAAAAAAAAATTATGGGCGACGCAATATCGAAGTCAGAGGCCTATGCGGGACCTTCAGTTTTAGCAGTGTCTTTACAAGAAGGTACTAAATTAATTTTAAATATGTTGTATTATTTTACACATGGTGTAATTGTTTATTATTTTATCAAAATAAGAATATTGCCAATAAATCAGAAAGGTCATATGGTGAATGCGCTTTTGTCATAAGATTAGTTAATTAATTAGTCAGTCAATGATTCCGTGATGAACTTTACAGCGAGTTTGATGTTTCAATTTTGTTATAATGATTTTTCGATGTCGTAGTAAAAAAAAATGTGTGTCAGCTCAGACATGTGATTGAAGTTAACTCCTCAGGAACGATTATCGTGATATCCCTAATATATGTATATTATGAATGTGACCTTTGTTTGTTTTGTTACGTTTTCACGCGAAAACTACTTCATCATCATGAAACTGTATACACTCTTGGAGGGTTAGAAGTAACATAACACTTTTTATTTAAAAACAAATTTAAATACGAGCGAAGCCGTGGTTAAAATCTAGTTTAAAAATATATTAATCTCTAGTTCGTCTTATCGCAGTAAACGTAATGCGGTATAAAACGTCACTTTCGGGGCAGATCGCGTCACTGCTCAGAATCACTGTTCACATTATTACACTCCCCACATTTTTTATACCACGAACCTTGTATCGTTTTTTAAGGAGTAAACTCCAATGAATAATTAATCAAAAACTCGAATCTACAAAGTAAAAATCGATATATGTATATGGAAACGTTTACGACTTTACAAGTTAAATTTTGATATTTTTATAACTTCTTATTATAGTTGAAACTAGAAATCCGTACTGTGTTATATATATATATATATATAACACAGTACATATATATATATATATATATATATAAGTAGGTCGGCAAACAAGCGTACGGCTTACCTGATGGTAAGTGATTACCGTAGCTTCTAGACGTCTGCAACACCAGAAGCATCACAAACGTTGCCGACCCTGTCCCCAATTCCTGCCAGGAGCTCTGGTCACCTTACTCACCAACAGGAACACAACAACACTGCTTGAAAGCAGAATTATTTAGCTGTGATCTTCTGTAAGGTCGACGTACTTATCCCAGTCGGGCTGCTCCATATTTTGAGCAGGAAATTTCCTACTGTGCCCTACCTCATTTAGTGTGTAGTAAATTAGGTATAATGACCTATATACTATATAATACCAAAATAATTTTTCTATGATAAAAAATGGCACACTAAACGTTATTAATCAATAATTGTAGTTAAAAGTAGGAGAATAGCGTCCGTGATCAATTGACACTTGACATTAGTTGTTAAGCGCTTGTCTGCTATGATTCATTGTGTTGCTTGCTGCCCGTGAACTTCCTCAATTGTAAAGATGTCTAACAAGAAATAATGATCAAATTTAATGGTTGAATCATCTGATTAACACTTTTAAAACAAACAACTGATAAAACCAAACACAAAATAATAAATAATACTTGTATATTGTTATTGTTATCAATATTGGTATAGGAAAACTTTTAAATACACGCTTCACACATACATAACAGGAGGGGGGATAAACGTTGATAAAATTTGCTTTTATGGGGAGAATACTTTTGTTTTATTTTAAGAGCAATTTTGAACTATTATTAGTAATCCTACAAATGATATAAATGCTAAAGATTTCGAGGATACTTTTACGCAAACAATACTTAATTGTAATGAAAGTTGTTACATACCTGAAGATACAGAATAACACATAACCCAATTTTATTCCTACTGGCTCGGAAATAACGCTAGTTAAACCATGAGGCACGGCTTGTACGCGACTTATTTCTAACTAGTAAAGGGTATGTAGAAAAAACCATTAATCTTCTATATTAACTTGCTAAAACCCAAACAGACAGAAGCCTAAGCCTAGAAACAAATATTCGAAGAAAAATGCTAATATACGCTCCGAGCGGGACTCGAACTTGTAATCGTGTCTATAAATGTTTAAGAAACAACCTGCTAAGTAGGTATATTATATTAATTACTAGCTAATCCGGCGAACTATCGCCATTTTTTCCCTTTTTTGTGAAAATTCGGATAATGGAAAATTAAATAAAAGAAAATCACATAAAAAAGAAAAAAAATAATTATCTACTTTGGTGCTGTATTTCGGAAGTTATGCGATGATACAGGGTCTATCTTATCGGTGACTATTGATAGATCTAAATAAAAAAGACTACTAAGATTTATAACCTATATATTTAAGTATTATTTATTCAGAAAAATGCTATGCAGAAGCTGAATACGTTCGCACTTGACATTGAATTAGACAGCCTTGAATATTCATCGAACAACCGGAAAATGTACGAAAACGTTAACACCAAATGTGATTGTTTGCTATTCGAAATGTATATTTAACAAGTGAAGAACAAGTGCATACTGTATTTTTTTAATGATTTTCTTTTATACATTTAATAAATAAATATATACGAGCTGTAGAAAGCAATGTCATTGCGAACTGTGCCAACGGAAGTAGTCAAATAAGTGTTTTATACTTTTTATTAATTTAAACTTAGACTGAGTTCCTTATTCTCTTTATCGTTCATTGGAAAACGACACATATACATGTCTGGCGCGAACTTGGGGAGACCTATGTCCAGCAGTAGACGGCCATAGGCTGAAGTGATGATGTGATGATGATGATGATGATGATGACATGTACATACACCTACACATACCTACTACAGGCTACCTTACCACAGGAACACAACAATACTTTCAAGATCAGTATTATTTGGCGCGAACATGTGGAGGAAGGGGGGAACAGTGGACTGCAATAGGCTGAAGTGGTGATGATTGCACCAGTCGGGCTACTTCAATTTTTCAGCAAGTCATTTCCTGTTGCGCCTACTTCATTGAAATATATATTTTGTATGATAACAATAGTCACTCTTTCTTTTAGGAATCCAACATGCAATCGGAGGTCTCGCCTCAAAACCGGAAAGGGATCTTCTAATGCAGGACTTCATGACGGTCGAAACGACAAACTTCCCATCGGAAGGTTCGAACCACACTCCCGCCCACCACTACTCGGAGTTCAAGTTCAAAACGTACGCGCCGATAGCCTTCAGGTACTTCCGAGATCTATTCGGAATACAGCCGGATGATTTCCTCGTGAGTATATTATGTGATAGTTATTTTTATTCAAATCTAAAAATTACTTGTTCCTAAAAAACCCTTATTCGCTCATGCTGCGCCATTAGGAAATAGCGCTGTCCTTCCTTGAAACTATCCATTCAAACTTTAAACTCGGGCGTCTTAAACATTTGATTTTACAAATACATCACACAGGTGACACATTGGCACATCAGAAAATATCCTAACAGCCCGTCCGGGGAAATACCTCGACCTTAAAAAGAAGATAACAGCTAAATAACACTGCTTCCAAGTAGTGTTGTGTTTCTATGGTGATCAAGGTAGCCAGAGCTCCTGGTAAAGACCGAGGATAATACTTTTGTAAATGTAGTAGAGTTGTGTTCGTGTGTTAGGTAGAGAGCTCCTCGGGAGGGTCGAAGGTAGGGTAGGCAACGCTCTTGCGATGCTTCTGATGTTGTAGGCGTCATAATTTAATAATTCCCGCCACAGATATATAATGAACCGTTTTTTGTCTGTTAGACTAAATTCGAAATTTAAATTTGGAATAAAATTATAATTCAGTATACTCCTTACTGTTTCATGAGTACTGGTTTTAATTTATTAAACTAAAACCTTTTTTATTTATTTTTAATGTTTTTTTATTTTTATTTTTGAAAACAAACAGTATTACGATAATTTACTAATATTACTTAACTAAAATTGTTTTCGAAAATACAACAGTACAATGAAGCTAAAAAAGATTAATAAACTTATCACTTTTCACTTCTTACAAAATATTTTTTTTTTGTTATTTTAAGCTATCTTGTAATGTAATTGCAGCGATAAACTCATTACATTTTTTAATTTTTTTATTATAACTATAAACTAATACAGAGTAAAAATAAAAAAAGCTCATAACAAGCTACCACATCTACCACATACATTTTCCATTAATTGTTGTGAGGTTTTGGCCTTGTGGAAAAAAAATTGATTCGATTGCTTTTTTTTCTGTGACTCGCTCTACTATAAAGATAAAACTTTATCTTTCTAGATTAAATTTTTAGTATTCTCGTACCAAAAATTCCGTAAATAAACGAAATACGATTTTGACGAAATGACATGATTAAGTTTGTATTTATTTTCATTAACGTTATTTAAATAAAAAGTTAAAATAAGTTTATATAATGAAAATATTGACATTATCTACATAATATGAGTAGTTTGTGCTTCGCTTAAGTCATCGCTTGATTTTCTTTTAAATCATATTATTAGATCCAGGTAATCACTACATAGTATAAAACAAAGTCGCTTTCTCTGTCCCTATGTATGATTGAAGAGGAAGGTTTATATGTATAACACATGCATAATATAATAGAGGAACACTGATAGTTTTTGCAACCTTGCGAAGCCGGGTCGGTAGTATCGTGATAAGTCAGTCAGATCTACAAATTCAGAAAGAAGTCCCTACGTCTGCTATTAGCAACGTATAGTTTTAGGGCCTGGTTCATCAGTTCACCAGTTAACGGTAATGGACGGATGACGATACAAATAGCTGTGTGGTTACGGCAGTAAAGCCACCCCTCTCTTCCCGTGGGTGTTGTAAGAGGCGACTAAGGGAAAACACAGTTCCACTACCACTTTGGAACTGTTAAAACCGACCGATGCCGAGCGATCCAACTGCTGGCTTCCAAATACACAGGCCAAAGACGGGCAGCAACGTCTTCGGTGTGACAAAGCCAGCCCTGCGGTCACCAAACCGCCCAGCGTGGTGACTATGGGTAAAACACACGAGTTCGCGCCATAATGTCTGGCGCGAACTTGGTGAGGCTTATGTCCAGCAGTGGACTGCGATAGGCTGAAGTGATTGTGATGATAGTCATCCGTCAAATAGCGTTATCAACAACTGGTGAAATAGGGCCTTAATAAGTAAACTAATATATAAAAAGATCCTAATTAATTTAGAAACCTAATTAGAAATGTTTAGAAGATACGAAAAGTGTCACTTATTTCTTTCGCTTCAAATCTGTGAGAATTTGTGCCCTGCGGTTTTAACCGCATTAATTTGAGAAAAAACGTACTATACTATTATATAGCCTTCGTCAGTACAAACTCCAGCCTTATAATATTAATATAGATCTCTGTTTCTGTTTGCAAGTAAATAGCTGACAGTTTTAAAGTAATTGAAATAATATAACAGAAAACTTCGAAATAACGCAGGAATACTCGCAGGTAATAAAGAAAATAGGTTATTAAAATAAAAATTTCGTCTATGTAGGTATATTAATATTAATTTTTTACACAAAAATAGAAATAATATATGATTCTAAATAAATAAGGAACATGTAAATTATAATCTCCTGGCTTGTAAATTCGTTTCCTAAATTGCCTTTTCAATTAAGGCGCTCAAATTCGACCCAATGTAATAATCCATATTTAATATAAACAAGCTTTTTAACGCGATAATAAATGATTATCTAACTGTTATATCTATACAAATAAATAAAAATCTGAGTGTCTGTTTGTAATATTAAAATAACCGCTTTTTACTAAATGCATATGGATGTATACATGGTACATATACCAAAATGTAATTTTTTACAATTTTTGTCTGTCTGTCCGTCTGCTTGTTTGTTTCGGCTAATCTCTGAAACGGCTGGACCGATTTTGACTGGACTTTCACTGTCAGATAGCTGATGTAATAAAAAGTAACTTGAGGCTACTTTTATTTTAGAAATTTATTTTTTTTATAACTCAGCGAACTGAACAATAACTTTTTTAACCGACTTCCATAAAAGGAGGAGGTTCTCAATTCGACTGTATTTTTTTTTATGAATGTTACATCAAAACTTTTGACTGGGTGGAGCGATTTCGACAAATTTTCTTTTAATCGAAAGGTGGTGTGTGCCAATTGGTCCCATTTAAATTTATTTGAGATCTAACAACTACTTTTCTAGCTATATCTAATAATGCGTTTTTACTTGACGCTTTTTTCGTCGACCTACGTTGTATTATACCGCATAACTTTCTACTGGATGTACAGATTTTGATAATTCTTTTTTTATTGGAAATGAGATATCCCAAGTTTAGTACCATGGTAAGGAAACCAGGATCTGATGATGGGATCCCAGAGAAATTAATAGAAATTCTTGAAAATCCGCAATAACTTTTTACTGGGTGTACCGATTTTGATAATTCTTTTTTTGTTGGAAAGGGTATATCCCTAGTTTAGTACCATGATAAGGAAACCAGGATCTGATGACGGGATCCCAGAGAAATCGAGGGAATTTCTTGAAAATCCGCATTAACTTTTTACTGGGTGTACCGATTTTAATAATTTTTAATTTAATCGAAAGCTGATGTTTGTCATGTGGTCACATATAAATTTTATTGAGATCTGATAACTACTTTTTGAGTAATCTTCGATAACGCGCAGTTACTTGACTATTTTTTCGTCGATCTACGTTGTATTACTCGTCGATGTAATTGAAGTCGGTTTTTTTTTCGTTTGCGAGTGAACACAATTATTGTTAAATTCCACACACAAATCGCGGGCACAGCTAGTTTTATAATAAATCCGTACGACAAACAAAAACAAACAAAGCTCTCGTAATATATTATTGTTGTTTAGCAAACAATGGAACAGACGATGCGTTGGCGCAGCGGTCACAGCACTGGCTATTGCGCTGGCGGACGTGCGTTCGATCCCCGTTCACGACAGACATTTTTATTGGCCATATAGATATTTGTCGTGGTCTGGGCGTTTGTGCTTGTATATTGTGTGTGTTTACAGAGCCCCGACACAGGAAAAAAAATCTACTGGGGGCCGTTGAGTATGAATCGTTTATTTATTTATTTATAACTGGCTTATTTCTTACATTGAGAAAGAGCCCCGTTCCCAGCAGTGGGATGGTACCTAATCAATCATAACTAAGTGAAATTATATAAAAATCAATTTTTTTCCCTTTAGATGTCAATGTGCAGCGCGCCACTCCGCGAGTTGAGTAACCCCGGAGCGTCGGGTAGCATCTTTTATCTCACAAACGACGATGAGTTCATCATCAAAACGGTCCAGCACAAGGAGGGAGAGTTTTTACAGAAATTACTGCCCGGCTACTACTTGAATCTCGATCAGGTAAATATAAAAATACAATACAGGTCACTATATAATTGGGTCTTAAAAATTTTTTTACTTCTAATTATAGTAGGGTACAGCAGAAATTATCCTGCACAAAATTTGGAGCGACCCGGTTGTTCTGTGTTCCTGTGAGTGAGTAAGGTGGCTGAGTTCTAGGAGACTTTTAGCTAGGATATATATAGGCTAGGGCTTGCAATGCTCCTGGCGTTGAGGGCGCTTATATGCTACAGTATCCGTTTACAATCAGGGAAACTATACGCCTGCTTTCCATTCTTATAGTATATTAAAAATATATATATATATATATGTATATTGGCCCTAAATTCGAGAAAATATCATGTCCAACAAGCGAAAGTTTGTTTGGAATCAAATTATTTTGGGTTATAATATTGGTACAATTTAAGTTTTATCTCTATGTTAGTCATTTTTTGGTCAACAGCAGCTGAATGATTCACTTTATTATCTTAAATTTCATTATAACTACATGAGGTTTACGAAAGCAAAAAAAAAATATACAACGTAAACACAGCACTGGTGTGTGGCAGTTGCGCTGGCGGTTGTGGGTTCGATTCCCGCACATGACAAACGTTTGTATTGACCATACAGATGTTTGCCGTGGTCAGGGTATTTGTTCAGTCTTTGTGGGTTTCCTTGAGCACATTAAGTCGTCGGTCCCGGTTGTTATCATGTACACCTGATAGCGATCGTTACTCGTAGTAGAGAATATGTCTGCAAATCTTTCTCCTACATGGGGAAAGAATCCTATGCCCAGCAGTGGGGTATTACAGGTTGAAGCGTTTAATTTAAAAATTTTACCAACTAAACGTCCAAACGCAATTGTAGACCTATTTTGCTTGAGTAGATTTCAGACTTTAAATTTCCGATTACTTACTCTTGCAGTAAGTTGTATCATAATTAGTTATATCTAATTCGTTTTTTCTTAATTTATAAGCTATCTAACGCAAATAAGTTTTCGAATCAGGGTATCCCTGCGGTCAGTGCTTTCACCCAAAAACTAATTGATTTTCGAGTATTTTTTTTTTTCTAATACGTAACCTCTCTTTCCGCAGAACCCTCGCACGTTACTGCCAAAGTTTTTCGGTCTGTATTGCTACCAGTGCAACAGTAAGAACGTGCGTTTAGTCGCCATGAACAATTTACTGCCATCGTCTGTAAAACTACACCAGAAGTACGATCTCAAAGGATCCACGTACAAGAGGAAGGTGAGACGATTTTAATAGACTACTCCTAAATCCTATCCACTTTTGAGCAAAGTTCTCTTCCCCTATTAAGTGGGAGGATTATACAATAAAGGCTCTGTTAGACCAATAGCTGATAATGTTTATGTGTTGTATAACGGTATCCAACAGATAGACGATGATTTGTTTTTCTTTTTCACCATTAAATATTATCATGTGTCAGATATTTATATTCGCAACTCGAATCTGAAATGTGTCACGGGACACATGTACATGTTGAAGGTAAAGCAACATTTCTTTTCAATATCGGTAAAAAAAATCTTTTTTCTTTTTATTTAACTTATACTTCCACAAATCTTGATAAATAGCAAAGTCAGTCTTGTCAATGTCTTAACTGAACGACAGACACCGACATTGAAGCATCTACTCTGATACTGACAATTCCGCAAGGGAGCTAAAGCCAAAGAAGAAGAAGAACACATGTACATACGTCAGATATTTATATTCGCAACTTGAACCTGAACTTGTGTACGGGACATATGTACATGTGTCTTAAGTTCTTTCTGAAATATGTTTTTCTTAAATTACTTCGTTCAAGGTGTCAATTTTTTCTAAAAGATGTATATTTACTAGAGATGCCACGAATATTCGGCAATTATTCGGTATTCGGCTATTCGGCCTCTTTTTTTCGCTATTCGGTATTCGGCCGAATATAGTTAACTATTTGGCCGAATACCGAATAGCAATTTTTTTAATTCCTACTAACTGTTTTTCCGCGACTTCGCGTAAATTATAGCCCATGTCCTTTCTAAGGCTCTAGAGTATCTGTGTACCAAATTTCATTTAAATCGGTTTAGTAGTTTGGGCGCGAAATCATGATAAACAGATTTACTTCCTCATTTATGATAAAATACAGTAACGATTACCAAATAAGTTATGAAAAAACTCGAAATATTACTCACAAAGATATTTATTTAACCAAAAAAGAACTAACAAATTAATATTTAAAATCTACCAGTGGTAAGAAACAAACACAACAAACAAATTGCCAGTTTATTGTCATCACTATAAATTTTTATAATAGTTTCAAATGGGCGATTTCTTATTAAATTGATTCATTTTGCTTTTCTCGAACAAACGGTGATATTTCTTATGGTAATCAATCACATTAAATCTTATATTTTAGTATACAGTAAGTACGACGCATCAACAACCAACAAATAAAGCAGGTTGTAACACGACCGCGAAGTACGTATTACTTCAGCGATGCAAGTTTAAACTCGTACGGTGACGAGTTGTGTCTTGTCGCCCGCGAAAAGTACTAAGTGTGGCCGAATATTCGGCTGCCGAATGTTCGGCGCTTCGGCCAAGAGCCTCGCCGAACATTCGGTATTCGGTATCCGGCCAAATTACTATTCGTGGCATCTCTAATATTTACGCTTCAAAAGGGGGGGGGGGGCACTCCAGTCTATTCCAGCCGATATTTTATAAACACATAACACAACAACAACTAATACAATACTAAATTACATATAGATTCTCTATTGCACTTTACATACAAAAAAATAATACAATGACAGTTGGCAAGGGCGGACTTATAATTAAAAGAGATCTCTATCAGCTTACCCATGGGAGTGAATGATGGAGTCAACGCGGTGTACAGTAGTGATATAATATACACCTATATATATATATAAACTACATAGATACTACATATTACATTATCGTAGGTAAGGCTTGAGATTAAGAACCTTCGAATTATTTAAGCTCAAAATTTGACCGTTTATCGGCATAATTTGGTGACAAAAAAAAATAACCCTAACTTATCTAATTTCAAAATGACGGTTTTTAATGTAAAGCCTAGCCTTATCGTTTCAATATTATAATTACACATGTCAAATAACATATTTATTATTACATAAAACCCTAGCTAATATGTCTAATTGTGGACGATTATTGGTTGACAATGATAACAACTGGCTGACATCTTGTTTCATATAATGAACTCTAAATAGAAACCCAAATATACATATATGCAGAAAACATAACAATATTTTCTGCATATAAACTGGATGATAGTGATGTGAATTGAAAACTCATTATTAAGTTTGGACCTAGGTTCTAACTATGAATTAGTTAGTGATTCTGTAATCTCTACTTCTCACTTCTAAGATCAAAGCTTGTTGAGTCCGAATTACTAAAAAAACGAATGTTCTTTAGACCACACGACCGAAGTAAAACTTACGAAACGTAACTCTATCTCTCTCTCTCTCTCTCTCTCTCTCTCTCTCTCTCTCTCTCTCTCTCTCTCTCTCTCTCTCTCTCTCTCTCTCTATTTCCACTAACTCGCCCTCAACTTCCGTTCGCCTCGCCCGATCACACTTTTCGTAACGCTGTCATCACGCATACACTAGCTTACTTTCCGATTCAAGCCTGCGTAAAGAAGTTTAACTTCAATAGTATGTGTGGATAAAAACGTTTTATAGATATATTGCTGACTAATGAACCAAAAATCTTAAACCGCGTGTAAAAATAAAAAATAGGTAAAAAAACTTTTTAAGTTAAACGGTTTTATGTTAAACATACATTGCAATGTTTAAGATAAATGTACTAAAAACCAAAAAATAATAAAATAGATACAGTCGTGGGAATTATAAACATATGCATAGACTAGACTAAAATAAAACCGTGGGGCACGTCAATTGTCTACAATCGTTGATTAAAATGTTTGTTTTGTAATGTTACACTATAATTAGGCAGTTGTTCAACCGACAACGATGGACGTGTGATAAGTAGGGCTAGAATGTGGAAACAAGCTAGCAAGCTCGATTATAAGCGAGTTTTAGGGTTTCATAGTGGTGAGCGAGTAGTACTTTTATCATATGTTTTGTCGATTAAAGACAAACTACGAGCAGTGAAACGATTCCTCGCCAGCCAGCAGTGTGAATGTCCAACGATAAACTAGTTGAAACATCTCTTTTATTTACATGGAGTGTATAACTATTGGAATTTCCATGAGCAAGAAAATAGTAAGTAATTTCCTCACCGTCTGCGGGCCAACTGCCTATTTTAACGACGAATTAAACGATTCTTCTATCGCACATTAAGTCGATAATTTGTAGACAATTGACGTGCCCCACGGTTTTATTTTAGTCTAGTCTATGCATATGTTTATAATTCCCACGACTGTATCTATTTTATTATTTTTTGGTTTTTAGTACATTTATCTTAAACATTGCAATGTATGTTTAACATAAAACCGTTTAACTTAAAAAGTTTTTTTACCTATTTTTATTTTCTAGTTTTTAGTTTTTATTTTGCATTCTGTTTAATTCATTTAGTGCTTCATTATTGCAAGGCCCATCTTAAATATTGAGGTTGTATAGTGCACTGTATTCTTCTTGTCAAGCCCTTTTATTTGATACCCATATTGGTGGGATTGATAAAAAATTGTTATCAGACATTTGGTAGCAGCGGCCAGCTTAGATTTCAATTTTGCATAGTAAATTGTATTCTACTTGTTGAGACCTTTCATTTGATACCCATGTTGATGGGATTGATAAAACCTAAGTTATCCGCCATTTTGTAGAGGCCGCCATCTTGGATTTTAATTTTATATAGTACATTGATTATACTGGTTGAGCACTTTCATTTGATACCCATATTGATGGGATCGATAAAACCTACGTTATCCGCCATTTTGTAGCGGCCGCCATCTTGTATTTCAATTTTTTATAGTATATTGTATTCTGCTTGTTGAGCCCTTTATTTGATACCCATATTGATGGGATTGATAAAACCTACGTTATCCGCCATTTTGTAGCGGCCGCCGTCTTGGATTTCAATTTTTTATAGTATATTGTATTCTGCTTGTTGAGCCCTTTCATTTGATACCCATATTGATGGGATTAATAAAACATAAATTATCCGCCATTTTGTAGCGGCGGCCATCTTGAATTTATAATGATAATGAATAATATAATTGTATTGTCACCAAAATCCAAAGTGTATACAAAATTTCAGATTAATCGGTTGACAGGAAGAGGGTGAAATTTGAATTACTAAATTTGACCCAAGAATAAAAAATAAAACATACGGGGTGAGCTAAATAAAACCGTTTAAAAAGTCCAAATGAATAGAAACTTAATTGTATTGTTTATAGGTATTTCTTGGTTACTATGAATTTTTGCAGGATTTCTAAACATTTTTGAATATCATATCAAAAATTGACCGCTCCAGCGGGGTTCGAACCCGCGTCTCCGACTGACCGTGTGTGGTCAATTTTTGATATGATATTCAAAAATGTTTAGAATTCCTAATGTGTGGATTCACAAAAAAATTAAATAAAAAAAAAATCGCAGATATTTTGGAAGGATGTTAAACAACCAATATTTTTTCTTAAACACTAGAAAAAGAAGACTATTTTTTCGAAGTCTAATTTCAAGGTCATCAAGTATTACCTAAAAGTTTTTAATCCTCTATTGAAGAGTAAATTACGTACAAAATTAAAAATCGTTTTATTTATGACTTCAAATGAGCATTTTTGAATCGACATTTTACAAAATAAAATTATATCCGTTTTTAATTAATTATTTATATTTAATGTATAACTACCCACCGAATAACTCCAGAGAAGAATCGGTGAGAAATTCCGGAGTTACTCTTTTTAAATACAAATAGTCCTATTTTTCATACAGGCAAGCAAAACAGAGAGACAGAAAAGTTCACCGACATACAAGGATTTGGATTTCATGGAACACCACACGGAAGGGATATTCTTAGAAGCGGACACTTACACAGCTCTCATTAAGACGATGCAGAGAGACTGTCGGGTCTTGGAGAGTTTTAAGGTAAATTAATATTATAATTTAATTTATGATGGAGTTAATCGCCATTTTCAGTGTGAGATTTCCAATATTTCTGCGACATTACAGACGCCACTCTCGACTTGAGAATAAATCCAATGTCCAATTTCTATACTAAATATACAATTCGTTTTGTTTGTGAGCAAACGAAACGTTTTTTGGAATATTCCGCCGGTTCCTATATTTAAAAGTTTAATCAATTTCTTTACTTTGCCAGTAGCTCGTGTTCAGTTTGAATATTCCTCTCCTATATAAATTAGGTATATTTAATTCCATAACTTTGTTAGCTTTTGCTTGATAAAAAAAGGTTGAAATCTTTTTGTTTTTTTTTTTGTTTTACAGATAATGGACTATTCATTGCTAGTTGGAATACACAATCTCGATGAGGCTCAGAGGGAAAAGACGGAGGCTCGGAAAAGGACAGATTCAGGACAGAGTGACGACGAAGCCGAGGGGGAATCGAAGAAAGGGCTCAATAGGACAAGGTACTACAGAGTCTTTATAACCCAAACATAATTATATAATACTTTTATTTAAGAAATTTCAAGAAATAGTAGTTATTGAATCCGCAAAAATGGTTGTATTGAGTATAAATTGCAGAACCTTTCAATTTTTTTCTAAATCCTAGAAACCCAAAAAAATTCACATAAAAATACAGATCGGAATAAAATTGATTTGATATACAAAAAGGTAGTACCAAGTCGAATAATACCAATCCTCAAATTTTTTCAATGTATTTTAAACCCATATGTAATAAAATTGTATTTATATTTAAGAAGTTCAGAAAAGAAGTGATTTGCAATATAAAATTGGTAATATATATTTTTTGGCCAAATCTTCCATTTTTTTTTTCAATATTTATATAGACAGATGTGTTGAAATACGCAACAAAGGTGTTGCTAGATTCAATTTTGTCGTTGTACATAGTGGTATGACATAATATTTAATAATTGTAAATTTAATTTATTTTAATGATTTGCATTTCTTATTTTTATATTTATGTTACTTTTAATAATGAAAAATCAGTATTAGTATGTAAAATTAGTATTAAATTAAAGTATACGATATATTTAAGATATATATTATGTATATTTTGTGCTCCTTTAGGAAATACAGGTAAAAAAGTGTATATAAATGTACAAAACATATGGTTATGGTTCTTTTTTTAAAACTTTTTCCAGATTAGAGCAAGCGAAAGAGGATTTTAAGACGCAAGTCAAGCGAACACAGTAAATATATAGTTCTATATATACGTGTTAACTTGTAATGTCCTCATAGACTTAATACTGCCTGCTCTTTCTAACGCACTAAAACTCGTATTGTCTGTCCTTATCTAACTCGAACTTAACCTCGAGACTGCATGTACTGTATTAGAATTTTAGGTCCTTTGGGTTTCCTATTGAAGATAATTTTGTCAAAAATTCGTTTAAAGGGGGTAGTTTGGTAGTTTTATGTTTTTCCCATATAGATGTTTGTCGTTGTCTGGGCGTTTGTGCTTGTGTATTGTCTCTGTTTCCGGACCTCCAACACAGGAAGTAATCCTAGTGGAGGCTGTTGAATGTTAAGCGTTTATTTATGTATTTTATTATGTTCTTATATTGACACGACTCGTTTTGTAAGCGAACAGTTACATTTCGTTTGGTGTTCGAAGTTTAACAGTTCGTAAGGAAAACAAATCATTTTCTGAATACAGGAACAGCCCTTTAATAAGATAGGTGTTTGATAAATTAATTTACAAATTTTTCACAATGTATTAAGTGGCCTGAGTGTACGACAGATACAATTTGTTCTGAAAGCTCGAGCTATCATACGAAATATTATAGGATATTTTAATATGTCTAATTGAAAATCGGAAATTAATTAACAAAATCGAGGACTATGGTACACAACAAAGTTTATAAGACATATGTTATACCATAAAAAAACCTTTCACTGATGTTACCTTTTCGTTAATATACAAATAAATATAAATTATTAGTTGAACAAAACAGAAAAGAAACGAAAGCGTTGATATTATTGTTACGTGATATGACAAAAACTGACTAATTTATAGTACACTAGCTGTGCCCACGACTTCGTCCGCGTGGAATCTAACAAAAAAATTATAGTTCAGTTTGCAGAGTCATAAAATACATTTTTAAAACAAAAGTAACCTCCTCAAAATCGGCCCAGCCGTTTCAGAGATTAACCGGAACAAACAGACAGACACATACAGACAAAAATTGCAAAAAATGTTATTTTGGTATGTGTACCGTGTATACATACATCCATATGCATTTAGTTAAAAGCGGTTATTTTAATATTACAAACAGGCACTCCAATTTTATTTATTTATATATAAATATAGATTTTTCATTCACAACATATAAACTTAAATCTGTCGTAGGTTACTAATATTACTTTTTATCACAAGTTTTTTTACTTTGATTTTAGACTAATATGTATCACCGTTTTGGTGTAGTAGTGCGAGTAGTCGCCTAAAACACCGACGGTAAGGGGGTTCGATTCCCGCTCGTTTGTACAAATACTTCTTTCCGGGTTGGATTGGATGTCTGTCCTTGTGAGTTTCCCTTCCTTGCCTCGGAGAGCATGTTAAGCCTTCGGTTCCGGTTGTTATCATACCTGATAGCGATCGCTACTCATAGTACGGAATATAGCTGCCAACCTGCAGTAGAGCAGCGTGGTGGATTAAGCTCCAATCCTTCTCCTACATGGAGACAGAGGTCTATACTCAAAAATGTGGGATGTTACAGTCTGAATCGTATATCATATCGTATATATCAATAGCTTTTGTGATCTGTCTTTTTTTTTTGTTTTGTTATCTGTTGCATTGTCGGTTAGTATTTGTTCGTGTCGTCTTTTATTATATTAAAAGTGTTGCCATAATTAAGCTTAGTTAATTGTCGTATTGTCCTTCTTTATGTTTCGACAAACCTGTTCCCGCATTATTATTTTTTTCGGAAAACAAATAGAATATAATTAATGTATAAAAATATTACAACGTTTAATCAATTTTTATTTCTTCCAAATGGTGAATTTTTTATATATTTTATTTAACTTACAAAACTAAAAAGTGCATGTTAGACTATGTTGAAAATTAACCCTTACCGCCCTTTACTTATTTATTTTGATCCTAAATATTTTAATTAAACTTTTCTAATATTACTATTAATATTTAGATATGATTAATTAATCAATCATGGATGATGTATTACGTAATAGATTATATTATAAGCACTTACATTAACAAAATGAAATTATTCTAACATTACGAAACTTAAGGTTATGATTTCATTAATTTTTATCTATATAAATAATGGATATTCTTATTTAAATATTCCAAATATTGATTTCTTAGAAAAAAAAAAAATAGCCGATTGAAATTACTTATACAATTTTTTTTTTTTTTTTTTTTTCATTTATTAATTAATCTTTGTAAGGTCGAAAAGGACTCACTGACCAAAGTTGTTTTCCACAGTGTACAATTATTAGGCCTTTATACAGTACAAGAGTGTGTTTACACATGTATATATGAATAATATTTAATGTATTATGATTTCAGATCAATAAATCGTCAGCGACTAGTGGCCCACTCGACGGCTATGGAGAGTATACAGGCTGAGAGCGAACCCATCGATGAGGAGGAAGACGTGCCGTATGTTTATTTCTATTATATATAGATTGAACTTTCATGTCATATTTGTCTGGGAGGGTTTTAAAAATACCACGCTTAGACAGTCACAGGGGCCTTAGGTTTTCATCACGTAGTCAATAATCACTAGGAAAAGCTGATGCTTTTTCGTTATTAATAAAGACAAACGTGAACCAAAAATTTATTTTTTAACTTTGTTTGAAAAAAAAAACTATATATGTTAAATTTTTTTTAAATATATTATTTGTAACACATTAAGAAAAACACTAGACGACGACGACGACGCGTTGGCTCAACGGTCACAGCACTGCTGTTGCGCTGGCGGTTGCGGGTTCGATCCCCGCCCATGACAAATATTTATCAGCTGTTGGTCATACAGATGTTTGCCGTGGTCTGGGTGTTTGTGCAGTCTTTGTAGGTCTCCTCACCGTGCCTCAGCAAGCACGTTAAGCACTCGGTCCAGGTCGTTATCATAGACACTTGATAGTGATAGTTACTCGTAGTAGGAAATATATCTGCCGATCCGCAGTAGAGCAGCGTGGTGGATTAAGCTCTGATCTTTCTGCTACATGAAGATAGAGGCCTATGCCCGTAGCCGTAGGATGTTACAGGCTGAATCGATATAGATCGAAATAATTTTTCTTTGTTTCTTTCCATCAGGCCGGGCGGTATTCCGGCCAGGAACGCGCGCGGTGAACGGCTACTCCTTTTCCTCGGAATCATCGACATCCTACAATCTTACCGTCTGAGGAAAAAGCTTGAGCATACTTGGAAGAGTATGATACACGATGGCGTGAGTTACATACATATATTATTGCAGTAAAACATCTTTACGCACGCTCGACTTGGGGAGTAAACTGGTGAATTAATGACGGGAGCTTACGAAAAGTGTGATCGGGCGATGCGAACGGAAGTTGAGAGGGAGATATAATTGTTTTCTAATGTTTACGCGAGTTTCACTCATTGTAATGAAACAACTTTTTTCGGATTTTATAGCGGCTTATTAAGTTTTTTAGGTGCCCGGCGTTTCGGATACCCTACAGCAGCCATGGTCACAGCAGGACGCAGGAGTCCGCGATAAAATTCGAAACAGTTGTTTCATTATATAGGAAGATATAAGTTAGTAAAGATGGAAAGAGAGAGAGTTACGTTTCGTATATTACTGTAGGAGCTACAGAAGTTTTACTTCAGTCGTGTGATCTAAAGCACACTCGTTTATTTATTTATTTATTTATACTAGGTCGACGAACCAACGTACGGTCCACTTGATAGCATAAGCAATAGCGATAGCGTAACCTATAACAGATGCCTGCAACACTAGAAGCATCGCAAGTGCGTTGCCGATCCTCTCCCCAATTACCCCCAGGAGCTCGGGTCACCTTACCACAGGAACACAACAATACTTGAAATCAGTATTATTTAGCTGTGATCTTCTGTAAGGTCGAGGTACTTCCCCAGTCGGGCTGCTCCATATTTTGTGCATAAAATTTCCTGCTGTGCCCTACTATATACTGTTACCTTTTTTAGGGGCACGGCTATAATTTACAGTAAAAGCATTTACGAGAAAAATGATTCGTTTTCATATGCTCTGAAGCTCTTTACCTTACCCACCTAAGTATGAGATACAGTAAGATATATCATGCGCTTATTTTTAACCTTTTTTTTTACCCTCCATATTGTTTCATTATTCGCCTATGTATTATTCATAAAGTATTGACATGTAACAACATATATATTTTTAATTTTAGTGAACGTAACTTATTAAATGTACTATTTGAAGCACTCAATGATCTTTAACCACATAAATCATTCCAGGACACTGTCTCAGTACATCGACCCAACTTCTACGCGCAAAGATTTCTAGACTTCATGGCGAGAACAGTATTCAAGAAGATACCTTCGTGTAAGTACTTATATACATTCATATTCTATCTCTTTCGCTCGACTAGATAACGCATACAGCGTTCTCTTTCTATAAGGTGGATAGGAACAAAGTCGTCGAAATAATATAGTCGTCTCTTCAAAACTTCAAATTGTATGGAAAAGAAAGAGATGTATATTTCTAAATCAAGAACATACAGCGTTCTCTTTCTAAATGAAACATAGGTTTATTCGAAATTTAAAATATATTATCGTCTCTTTAAATTGTATTAAAAAGAAAGAGATAGATATAGTTTTCTAAATCAAGTGCGTAAAAGATTGGTAATGATTGGTAAATTTGAAAATGGAATTTCTTAATTCTCTTCTCTTCTTCAGAATCTTCTTGAATACTTCTTTGTAATTTTCATGTCGCTATGTACTATCGTTTAGCTACTCCAATAAAGTAGATAATACTCGACCTTATATTAGCGTTGATGAACTTAATACCTTGATATTATATTAAAATAAGTAGTTTGATATACTCATATGTACAAATACGAATTAAAATTTTAAGAATTCCATGTATTATTTATTTCTGGATATCATCAAAATAGTACACAAATATCTATAGTAATGGGATTCTTAAAATTTTTACTAAAAATACAGCGAGTTTCATAAAAATAAATCATCCAAATAAATCAGTCATTTTTAGAACATGCTGTGTTACATCATGACATGTGTCAATAACACTACAAACTCTTTTAATTTGCTGTTTATTATTACGTATATCTGTCTCACTCTATAACAATGATGTTAGAGTGAGATGGAAGATAGAAGGGGACGCAGCGATATTGCTTTCCTTGTCTCATACAAGCTTATGTAATAGAAAAATGTCGGTGATAAGTATATGATAGACATAGAGGATTGATAATAACCCATTTTTTACCTTTAAAGGTTTTTTTCATATATTTTTTTAAATAAAAATAGGTATTAACTAAATTATTAAAATTAGTCCTTTGCGAGCCAGGATATTGTAAAGTTATATGAAATACAGAAGTTACTTGACAATGACTTTGTCAGACTGAGGGCCTGTTTTACCGGTTGGCGTTAACGGTATTTAACACATGACGGTATCCAAAACGTAAAAGTTTTTGATATATTATTCTTTTTACTATCGGATTTCACTCATATTTATGAAATTATATGTTTATTAATTGAAGTAAAACAGGTCCTAATGGGCTATTCTACTACTTCTTACTGGTAAAGTCAATTCGTAACTTATGTGCAAGATAGACTTTATCCAGTACCAATGGAACAGGTCCTCAACTGGCAATGTCATTGACCTCGATTAACGGTGGTTATATGTGGCTATAAAATTAATTTTCAAAAATAAAATTAAAACAATGAAAATAAGTAACGTAATTGTCTATCAGTGGACCTTCCGGAGATCAAAGGGAACCACCGCAAGTTCAGAACGCTCGTCACCAGCTACATAGGTATCGTTGTGTGTGTCGTAGATTATGTAGGGTGTTGGTGGATTGTTGATCGAAATTTAAATTAATTGTAGTTTTTAAAAGGTTTAATTTTTTTTTTTTTGACATATGTGATCGGTTTATTACCGGCCAGTTTTATGATTGTTTTCTGTGTTAATACTTTTTATTGGTTACAGAACAAACAATTTATAGTTCTGCTAATTGAATTAAAAACTAGTCGTTTCACTGGTAACAGTTAAATTAACAGAAATAGTGGGTTTTGTAGTTTTTATAGCAAGATTTGTAGTTAAATTCTAAAATTGCCATTTTACTTTAGTATAAAAAGTAGGTAAAACGTTTACACATCATCTACAGATTTTTTTTTAAATTTCTTAAATTTAATATGAATTTTAATGTAACGTAAATACACCAACACCCAAAAGTTGAGTAGGCGTTCACTTTTGCTGGTGAATGTGAAGATTTTAATTAACATTTAATTATATATGTTTTTCCATTACGTTCGGATTTTTTTACGAATTGGGCATGTTTTACCATTTTTTTTTAATTTATCCTTTTTTTTCGATTGGCATATTTTTTCGCATGACATTTATTTATGTTCACGTGAAAGTCATGCACGTCCCCCTGGTCTGTTCCGAAATGATTAAATCGAGAATAATGTCTGTTTTCCCTTTTTTTTTCCAACAATTGTCCGAAATTGGATTATGGCGCGCGTCCTTGGAGGTTTGAGTAAGTCGTCGACATGTGATAAGAGAATGAAGCATGTGTTTATTTATATCCGTTTTTGTTTTATGATGAGATGGATAAGAAATTGTTATAAACTGAAAAAAAAACCGAAAAATATGAAAAACTGTTAGAATTATTGATATATTGTATAGGGTTGGTATATACAGAATAACGGGTCTGGTTAACGCTCTGTTCCTATATTTAAGACACGGTTCGTTTTACTTACGAATTGTTTACGTGAGCTTAACGAATCGCTTTTGAATATAGATACCGGATTTTAGAACATTACTTGATTCTTTCCAATCTTGAGTTTTTTTTTTTACAAATTAGAAAGTAACAAGTGACTTATCAAATAAAAATAAATGTTTAGCAATTAGTGTCATTAACACATTTATTATCAAGAATGGATTGTATAAACAGAGTAACGATTCGTTTTGCTAACAAACCATTCATATTAATGAGGTAAGGTAACACAGGAAGTATTCTGTTCAAAATCTGAAACAGTTCGACTGAAGAAGTACCTCGACCTTACAGAAGACCACAGCTAAAAAATACTGCTTTCAAGTAGAGTTGTGTTCGTGAGTGAGTAAGAGCTCCTGAGGAGGGTTTGGGATTAGGGTCGGCAGCAGTCGGCAGCATAAGCTACGGTTACGCTTACCATCAGACGGAACGTATGCTTGTTTGCCACCCTAGTAGTAAAAAAAAATGTTATCAAAATTTAACGATCCGTTAGCAAAACGAATGGTTTTCTTGAATATAGGAACCGGTCTTAAATCATTTATCACTGCAATCCTCTGATTTATTTCACAAATCTTAATAGTTTATAGATATAGATTTTTTTATTATTATTATTATCACATAGATCATCTTAGCGATGTCACGATTTATAACAATTTCATATTGTTAATATATGTTTCTAAGTTATACGAGTTCACGTGGAGTGGAATAATTTTCAATGTTTTTTTATCGACAGTTATTATATTTAACATTTCGAAGTTTTTTTTTTTTTTTTTTAAATACTTTTCTGTGATTAATTAACATAAATTTTGAAAAATATTTCGAAAAATAATAAATTTATCTTTTTAAAATTTATACCTATAAGTATTGAATTTTTGATTATAACGTAAAAAAGACAATTAGTATAGTGTATTTTTTCACTTTTCCGTATTTATTGACGAAAGGTGTTATTTTACTTAGCCAGGAAAATCACTTCAAACTTAAAAGTGATTTTTTTTTGCTCAATCTGTGACGTTACATTTATTATTGTAATCGAAATATTTATAATCAATACTTTAAACATAAACATGACAAAGTATCGCTCGCTGGAACGGTCGATTTTTGATATGATAGTAAAAAAATGTTTAGAATTTCCTAATGTCTAACACAAAAATAAAAATCGCACAAAATAAACACAACAAGAAATTACAATTCAAATATGGTAACTATGCTTAATAATGAGATATACAACAAATGTTAAATATATTAACGAATATGATTTGGATACGTTTAAGAATTTTCATTCTTCGTGTATCTCGTAAAACTAAAAAAATACGTAGTTCATGTTTAGAAGGTTTTTTTTTTCACGTAGCACCCCTTAGCTAGTACCATGAATGTTTCCGTTTGTTATCAAATTGGCCAATCTTTGTTTGTATTACCTTGGCCTATATGTCATTTTTATAACTAGATATTTATTTAGATTTTTTCTTCAAATTTCTTCCTAAAAATATTTGATGTCTGCAAAATTTCTCTCTCTAAATTTTTTAATTAATGTGACCGAAGAATATACTGTTAATTTTTTTTTTTCGTATCGTAAGGCTATTTTTATACTCTGTTGAATTTTCGCGCGTAAATATTGGCATAAACTAATTTTTACCCTATCTGATACTCTTCGCATGATTTTCATCAACTAAAATTCTTTATACTTTTTTTTATTCTTTTCTGGGAGCTTGAAAAGACTTTTTTTTATGCAAAAAGAAATTAAATGTCAATTTTACGCTTTTAATTATTCAAATGCTTTTTTTTTTGTACGTTTCACGTGTTTCTTTTTCATGTATTTTTTGAAGTGTAATTGTGATATAGTTATTTGTTTTCGTTATTATAAAACAGTCTACGTGAAATATGTAATTGGTTATAAATAATGTCCTCATAAAACAAATATTCAAATTAATTATAATTTAACTTTTTATTAGACCGAGTATGAATTTCTTTTAAAATTACATAAGTACTAATTGTACGAAATATTGTAACTATTATAATTTTTATACCGTCTTCAATATTATTAATGTAAGTTTAAACTAACATCACAATTACACTTTTACCATTATATGCAAAGCGATAAATTAAATAAATATTATTTCTCCAGCGCTAAAACATTCACCGTCGAAAAGGAAAAGCATCGCCAAGCCGAGCAGACCACAGGAAGAAATCGATACGACAGGTACGAATTAATTTATTGACATTAATATATAAAAGTGTATTTTTATTATACAAAAAAAAAAACGCGAAAATTTTTTAGAAAAATGCGGAAATAATCTATTGAATTAGGCGTAGAACGGAAGAAAGTGTACGTGTGTAAATGCATGATTTTTTATATATTTATTTATATACATATGCATGTTATTAACATTTTTTGTATAAAAAAAATGAGAATACACTTTTTTAATACGAAGTAGATACCTTATTTCCTAACACTAGTGAATGCGGTATATATTTTTTTCTTATTATTTTTTGGTACCTTTAATATAATAATTATACATTTCAGTTTATTTTGTCCCCACCCCTATTCCTTTCCGGTGTTTGTGATCCTTATAGTTGTTGTGTCTTTTTTTTTTCAAATATTTTTGACGAAATTTTATTTCGGTACGATTTCATTCAAAATCCGAGCTTGACGCGTTTAAAAAAAAATTGTGTTATCTGTGCTAACGGTGACGGTAGTATCAAGCGACGACGTCGGGTGTGTGAAATAAACTGAAATGTACTAAAGATTATAACGTAACTAACCGCTGGTTTCTACGCAGGGGGTAAAGTCATCGGGCGACCTATAAAGGACTATAACCCAGATTACCTGAGACAGGCTAGACTATCGCCTAGATCGTCGCTAAGATCTAGCCTGAGCGATTTTACCGATACAACGATTTCAACGTGGAATCAGAGGAATCAAATACCGACAGAGTATCCGTCTGTGCTCTCAGATAGACACAAAAGTTTAGATCGTGATAGGTTACCGTTTCAAAGGCGAATCAATTTCGATACATCGAATTTGAATTCGAGGGAACCAGGGACGTCATACGCGGATAATGTATACCGTTCTTCCATTCAGGACCGTATGGAATCATTATCAGATCAGCTAACGAAAGTTCTAAGTACGGGTGCGGGTAGTTCCCACATAAATGGAAGCCTAGCTGACAGCGGTATTCAAACTGACAACGCTAGTACGAGCGTACCTCAAATATACGTATCCGATGCCCAAACTTATACCCCAAACGTCAAAATATTGAAAGACGCAGCGGTCGACACACGTAACGATAACAACCTCCAGGAAATACCCTTCATTGATGACGAAGATGAAGACAAACTGTGGAGGCGACGGACGAACATCGAAAAACATAAGAGCATGTCGAATATTCCAGAAGGGATAGACGAAGTCAGTTCCAAAGAACATTCCAATGAGCGTCTTTCAAGCAGCCTCAATAGAGCAAAATCGCCGACATTTGTGGAGAAATTCAAGAAATTCTTTATGGACATAGGTTTCGTTAAAGCGGACAGCGCGCCAGATACAGTAAGAGAATCGAACACACTACCCAAAAGTCTTAATTCGAGCTACAGGACCAGAAGTGTAACACCAAATATGAGTGACACAAGGGAAGCCTCAACGTTACCAAAGGATATGCGTTTCAGAAAAGTCAGATCGACCCAAACTGTGTACATTAAACCTGAATCTCCAATAAGGATACGAAGCAGCGAAGTTCTTCGAAAGAAAGAGGAACACGTCTCTGTTGTTCAATTAAATGGCGATGAATACATACAGGATTCAAAATCAGACACGTTTATAAAGGAGGTCGTGTATGTAAAAAGTTTGGAAAACGCAGCGATTTACACTGGTAATGACAATGGTAGTACGATAATTGTGGTTCCGCCGGCGGATTGAAAATTTTAGTAAAAATAATTTGGTCATCGCTTTTGAAGCTTATAAAACGCTCAAGATCAAACAAATGTGACTGTTTCGAAATAAAATGGGATGCACTAATTGTTGATCTCTTAACGTTGGAAATTTGCACTTGTAAATGACATGTGACGTCATAAGTACTGTAAAAACGTTCAGTCCTATATGTAAATGTAGGAACGCCTAACAAAAGATATTTTAGTACCTTATTGTCCTATGTAATGTGTTTGTTTCATGAACGAGAACTTTAAATGGTGTGGGTTCTATTCGAAGGTTATCAAGCAGTTTACCGGTAGTTTTATTCTGTAGTTATCTGTTTAATTAATAACAGCCAAAGTGAATATTTAATTTTATGTAAGCGACAGTAAATTATTATTCAGTTTAATAAAATATTAATATGTTAATATTTTGTTGACGTCTGTTATTTATTTCTTATAGCACAATAAAGGTCGAAAACGAAAAATTTTCATAGCATTTTTTATGGGCAATGCGATGAATAGACACTTTTGACAAAAAGCAGTTTAGTAAAAAAAGAAGTATTAAATCCGTCACAAAAATATTATGCTTAGAGAAATAATGTTACTGGATAAAATAATAATATAAAGAATTAACTCTATATTATGGATAAATTAGTTTAACAAAAAAGAGATTTCAAAAATACTAATATAAAGTCATACTTGACTAGATGTTTCTGCCCGATTTTACTTGTATTGAAATTGATACAGCTTAGTATTGCTACAATAGCGTAACGCCTCTGTTAATATAAAAAACAATTATCTATTTCTGTAATTCTTATAAATCTGTATTCAAAAAACGACACGTTTAACTTACGGACAGTTCTTTGAGAAAAACGAATACTTTATATTTAATTAAAAAATTGTAAATTTTCAGTGTTTTGTAATAGTCCTCAAATGAATGTAAATATTGGCGTTTTTTACTTAATTCTGTTTGTATGGAAATTTTATATTTATTGAATATGTATGGATTATTTGTGTAACGGTTACCTTATTTATGATGATATAAATTTATTATTTAAATTTTATATTTTGATATATGAAGGTTGAATTTGAAAATGCGCGGGTAGTTAGATATTTTGGTGTGATGTTAAACCTAGTACTGACTCAGTTTGATACTTTATAAATAGAAAAATATTTTTGTGTACCAGTGATAAATCCATATAAAGTTAATAACAATGATCGTAATTGGGTACGTAGTTTAATGACCTTAATTGCCATTATTGTAATGTTGCCAATTTAAAAATTTGTGATCATCTATAAATTCAGCTTTCATGTGTCAAACTATAATTATTTGTATTGTTATAATAATTAGTTTTAAACTAATGTAAAGTAATGACTATCCAATGAGATGTACACACAAAATATATTAAAAATTAAAATATTTATTTAAAAAAAACTTTAAATTAGAGTATTAAATATAATTACAAGCTTTACCTACATTCTACATATGCTTATATCTCTTTCCCTCATATATGAAAGAAAGAGATAAAATACATCGAATAAAGACATTATTATAGTACATATTGTTTTGTGTTGCACATTATTTATAAATAGGAAATAAATTATTACATACATATATTAGTGTCGTATGTAAATCTATTAAAATAAATAAGTTTTTTTTATATTGCAGTATTATTTATAACAAAAATCCTGGCTACTTACAAAAAAATATTTATTTATTTATTTATTTTTTTATTACTTCACTTTTGATTTTTGGAACGCAAATATAAAATAAGCATTATCTTTTAATCTGTTCTTTAATTATTATTATTTTCATTTTTTCTGATTCATTAAATTAAAAAACAAAAACCTTTTGCACGCCTTCGAACGGATAGGTGCTACGACGTCAAGCGGTGCCACAGTAAAAGCAGGTGAGATTAACAATCAATGTGTAAAAAATAATCACAATAGAATTAATTTAAAGAAAACAGTTAAACAAACACTTGTAAGCTTTAAAAAGTATAAAATAATATTGAATATGTATTAAGTTCATAGATAAAGAAATATTAAGTATACCAAAGACAAAAGACTGTTCTAAAGAGTAACTGTGGAGTTTCTTGCTGATATTTCTCTGTATAATCAACATTTTGAATCTGTGGTAGCTTCACTTTTAACTATACTTAATTCATATAACAAATCTAATTTTAATTTGTAAAATGACGATCCAAAACTGCTTTGAAGTGTACTTTATGTATAAAGTAATTTTTGATAATACGACGGACTGACGTCAATCAATATAAATAATAAAGAAGATTTTATAGTTCACCATAGGTACAATATATTACAAAGCTTTTAAAAATGTTGACAAACTTTATATGTAAAATATTATATCTAAACGTAATGGCAGTGCTTCTTTGAATTATTTTTTTTAAGCACGCGTTGCTATAAACACAATTATACTGAAAATGCTTGTAATTGCTTTAAATAGAAAATTTCTAGAAAAATCATACAGCAAATAAGACTATGTCATATCGTTTGCAAATACATAAATAAATTTAAATATATAGTTATAATTAATAAGAAAAAGTCCATAGTTCATAAATTGTCATAATTCTTTTCTTTTCATGCTGCTATTGACCTATCGGATCTATTACTATTGGGTATTCCACTTTACTTTTAAACCTCGTCCTCACTAATCTGCATGCTATACTTATGTTTGTCTATACATTCACATTTCAACAATGCACCAATAATAAATACGATACATTGGCGGTCAAGCTCAATCTAAAAAATATAAATACAAACACGCCATTTTGGATTTCTAACTTAACTCGATAAATTGCCAAACGCTTACAATTTTAACACAACTGTTTTGTTACACCGTGCTATATCTTATTCTCCTTCCTGTGCCAATATGTTTTATTTATACAATGTATATTTGTTTATTGAATAAATCTATACAACTTTCTCGAGTGTTTTCCTACCCTGTAGTGTCGCTAACCGATGTCACAGCTCAAATAACGCCGTCATCAGTCACGTCTCCCGTATCGACGACTGCTAAAGTATCCCAAGCGGCCGCCAAGACGACCCTCTCCGAACCTGATGTAGCGTTCCCAGCGGTTCTCAAGGGCTCCACAAAACAGAGAGTACCACCCCCGGTTCCACCTCGCGGTTCGCCAAAAACAAAACGCGGAGGGGCAAATTCGGGGGTCCTTGATACCAAAGGTGACTATCAAACTTTACGTCTAACAGTTAATGATATACCACCGCAAACACCTATCACGAGTAGTGATGATGATTTACGTTTCTATGGGCATGATTTGAGATTTAGACAACCTGCATGCCGTATTCCTTCCGTGTCTGATTCTCTTAATGTTTCCAAGTTGGGCTCATCCAACTCTTTCTCGGGCTACGCTGAAGATGAAGGGAGTCTATATCAGAGGAACAACTCAAGCAGGGACTTAAATGCTCAATCGACAATGATGTCCAAATTTAATGTTGATAAAATGGTAAGGGAACACTTAGATACCGGTAACTATGATGGTGCATCGTTCACAGATTCAAGTGATGACGAAGTAATCGTAATTCATGAACTAGACAATGATGTTGCTCTTGATACTATATCAAACTCCTCCTCAAGACAAGAAGAAGAAATTAAAATTGAGATTGTGCCGAAAAGTAAAAAACAGTTTAAAATACCATTCAAAAGTACGCAAGTGGGTAATAACAACGGCAACAAGTCAAAGGCAGCTAAGTTGATATCTAGAATAAATACTCTAAAAAGGGCGCCTGCTGAACAAAAAGAATCACAATACTCCGATCAAGAAAGGATACCTGAGAAGGGTAGTCCTAAGGGTGGCTTTATATCTGGTATAACAAAGAAATTCAACTTTAACCAATCTATAAAAGAGACGTACCGTGGAATGACACGAACTAAATCGAAACCAAGGATTGAAATAAAAACGTACAATGAAGAACATTCGAATGTAAACAAAGACGAAATAGTTTGTCACAAGAAAGCGAAAACAAAAATAGATTTATTCCAAAAACAAATCTTGAAAGAAAATACTGAAGTCGATACATGTTCTGTCATGTCTTCACGTGATAGTATACTATCGACCTTCGATAAAGGTGATATAGTTAAAGAGACTAAAAAGATATTTGAACCTCCACCACAAAGGATCGAAACTAAAAAACCAACAAAACCTGTTCCTAAGAAACCTAATTATCACAAAAAGACGAGAGCACCAAATCCAGTAGGATTCAAACCGAATACTGGAAACGTAGGATTCCAACCGAATACTGGAAACGTAGGATTCCAACCGAATACTGGAAAAGTAGGATTCCAACCGAATACTGGAAACGTTCAAGATAAAATAAAGAGGTTTTCAGTCACTATAGTACCCGAGACTGTTCGACCTCCTGTCACACCTAGAAAGAAGGAAATCGAGATAAAAAATGATACTTTTGTGTTCAAACTCGATGACAAAATTATGTATGAAATGAAGAAAGAATTTGAGGAGGTCCTTTAGTTTGCAATTAGGATAGTTTTGTGATATAACATTACGTAAAAATCGTTGTAGATCAGTCACATTGTGTGTTATTGAATGAACAATTAATGCATGCTTTTTCATATTAATAATGATTGTTATTTACGTCGTAGTCGAGACTCAGTTGAGCATTCGCTGTGATGATTATTTTGCTTTATTTTGAAGCTTAATAACTGCCACATTCATTTGTATAGCTATAATGTGTACGTTTTGAAAAATCATTAGATTAGTTATCATAACATTAATCAAAATAAATTTCATTTAGTCACAATTATGTAAAGCATGTTATCCTATCATAAGCTCATTTCAAGCTAGCACTAGTAACGCTAGTTGTTTATAGTAGCCGCGCCGTTGTCCTGTTGTTCGACACCACCGCCTCCATTCGAAGAGGCGCCTCCAGCTAGGACGAGTCGGACTAACTCGTCCTCTACGACCTCGTCGAGTGCGTCTGGAAGACGTAGAGGTGCGTCAAGCGCTGCCAGCGTTATGACGACCTCTTCCGCCTCTTCTTTGGCTCTGACGCCGGCAGCGTTGAGCAGTGCGAGAAGCAATGAGGCCAGGTAATTTTTATCTTCAGTATTTTTAACTACGGATTTTTGTTTTTCTTTAAATTTTTATTGTCTTATCTTTTTGCAGCCAAAAATGATTAATTATTTTGCTTTTTTATACATACTTTTGGAATGCCAATCCTAAAGTTGTTCACTAATAACTATTAATTTATTATTCCTTTTTAACTAGTACGCATTGAATTCAGAAAATATCTATAAATAATGTTGTATTTGGGAATTTTGCAACACTACTTTTCAATTAATATTTTTTGATGGTGTAGTAGTACACGAGTATGCTTGACTTTTTTTCTGTTAAAGTATATACCATTGTTATCTTGTTACGATATAACTCTTCTTTTCTTTTTTATTTCCTACTCTATAGTGTATGTTGGACGCCTCCAGCGTCTGTCGAAGGATCGACGCCCACGTGGACCGAGGGTACCCCAAGTTTCACGGAGTCAAGTAGTAGTGAACAAGGTATTATAATGACACAATCTTATATTAAAAAAGGTTCTTTTTTTCAGTAAGGACACAGCGGAATATGTCCTGCTCAAAATCATGAGCAGCTCACCTGGGGTAGTACCTCACCATTATTAAAGATTTTCGATACTTTTTATATTTTTTTATACCTTTTATACATTTTGGAGTTTTTCTTGTTTTTGTAATTTTTATTATTTATTTTTTTATCTGGTCCACAATAAAGTGTACAGTACAATGCATAAAACAGCTCTCAAATATTTCTATGTGTCTGTGGTTAGAAAGGCAGAAAGAGCTCTTGGAGACGGTCGAAGATAGCGTCTATATTCTTGGTGTCCGGTGTGGTGGTCCGTACGCTTTTTTGCCACTTTTGAGGTATTAAATACACAACGGTAACTAAGTAATAACTAATGATAGCTACATGACTTCACAAAAAAAATTAATAAAGCTATATTTACACCATTACAGGATACCCCTTGACCCCCATGCGCGGTACCACCCCCAGTTCGGGGCGACGCTCCCCCCGCCCCGCACCACCACCGCGAGCCACACCCATCAACTGTCTCACTACTGAAGTGGTGAGTAACCATCTAACAATTATTGATTAATTCCTGTAACACCCCACTGCTGGGCATTGGCCTCTCACTCCAAGTAGGAGAAGGGAGGTTTAACCCACCTCGCTGCTTGCGGGTTAGTGGAGCATTGTAGTATATTTCAATAAACAAACACAAAAAGGTAAAAATTATAGAGATCGGCATGTACATACATATATTGGGCGCTGAGTGACAGAGTAAGGATCACTTTACGCATCTTGCTAAAAATGTAATAGCTAAAGCATATTATTCATTGTGGTAGCTACACTTTTAATTTGACGACGCGTTGGCGCAACGGTCATAGCACTGGTTGTTGCGCTGGCAGTCGCGGGTTCGATGTTTGTCATCTTCTGGGTGTTTGTGCTTGTGTGTTTCCGGACCCACAACACAGGAGAAAATCCTACTGGAGGTAATTGAGTGTGAAGCGTTTATTTATGTTTATTTAATTATAATGAATCAATTAAAACTAATACCGATTTAAAATTTTAAAATGTCGATTCAAACGTTTCGAAGCCTACTTGAATGAAATAAATTTTGATTTTATTTTTGCAGGGGTTGCAAACATATAATTGTTTACCCCAGTGCAAAGATGAAAATTAACAAAACTTTAAAAGTATTTAGCACCATTAAAATATTTATATCATTAAAATAGCGAAGTAAAGTTGAAGGTGAACGCTCAATACCCGTGCCGATATCTATACTAGTATTCATATTGAAATAAGCTAAAAACTGAGTTTTTATATAGTATGAAATGCAAAATATAATACTATGATGCTTCGGAACTTTATTCTCTGTGATAAAAAAAAAAAGAATTGCGTTCAGATTTTCGCGTTTTTTTTTTTATGTTTCACAGAGAATTTGGTACCTGGTGTTTCACGAACTTAACATGTATACGCCTAGTCATAACACAGCTTCAAAATAGACCAAGCATACACAAATGCACTAACACGATAAAATTAATAATTGGTTATAAACGCTAAAGACAATTTACGTTGTAATATCTTAATAAAGATTTGTTTTTTATTAAAAAAAAAATAACTAGTTGTAACCAGTTATTACTCGTTAAAACAGCTTTGAACCGGTTAAAACCAGTCTTAACTCAATTTTTGATTTTCAATGTAATTTACAAATAAATAATCTATAATATCATTGGTATAATTATAGTTACTACTATGTTATATATATTTAAATCTACTTCAAGTAACTTTGAGATACACCAGCTGAGACTGGTTATAACTGGATTTCGGCCATAATGGTTTTTAGCTGGTGATGGATTACTAAAATAGGTACATTAAGAAATAGACTGCAACTGCTTTCAGCACATTATGCAAAGCGTGTCTAACATCATATATATTTTATTTAAATTAAAAGAAATATATAAGAAAAAAAAATACATGAAACGAACTTTTAAAACTATAAAAAGTACAAGTAAACATTAGTTTCACATAAGTTTTACTATACATTTATATATAAAAACACTACATATTACAATATAATTTTAAGTCATTGTAAAAAAATTAAAAAGTTTACTAAAAAATTTGCAAAATGTGCATATACGCATATAACAAAAAACTCTAATTATAGCATACGCGTTATGTTAGCAATAATGCTTCGAATCCTCTTATAAGATACATTTATGATTTATTTTTAATACGGAATATTTGTAATACGAAATATTTATCACAAATAATGAATATCTTCTGAAATAAGTTAAAATATATATTATTATTTTATATCGCCATAACGCGTTACCTATAACATTTCAAAGGTATTTGACATAGTTATGTAATGATTGGCGTATTTGTTTGATCAGTCAAAATGCACAAAAATAATGTCTTTACGTAAACTGGCTTTAATTTAGGACATACAGAATGGTTATTTACAAAAAAAATGTCTCTTCATATTTAAACTTTTTTGTACAATGAGTTATAGTTCGTAGAGTTCATAGCAGGAAATAAATGTTCAAAATCTGGAACACACCGACTGAGGAAGTACCTCGTTCTTACAGAAGATCACAGCTAAATGATACAGGTTTCAAACAGTGTTGTGTTCCTGTGGTGAGTAAGGTGACCAAATCAAAGAGGGAATTGAGGATAGGGTCGGTGACGTACTTACGATGCTTCTGGTGTTGTTGGCGTCTATAAGGTTCGGTAAACACTTACAATCAAGTGAACCGTACGCTTATTTTCCGACCTAGGTGATGAATTAATTTAATTCCATTCGAATCAAGACTAATTAATATATAATAGTCATTCCTAAAAATAGTTTTAATGTTGTCTCTATTTCAAAAAATATCCTATTACAAACGCGTCTACTTTCAAATGCTGTAGGTAGTATTGTGGATAAGTCACTTTTAATATTCTATCTATCACTGATTTGCTTACTAGATATTTGAATTTTGACATAAGCTCCATACAAATTGTGTAAAAAAAAAAATCAATCGCTAGTATACAAAACCAGAGATAAATAGATTATTAAAAACGGCCGTAAGCGGACTTAAATAGTTTTGAAAATATCTAGAATTAAGCATGACACATCTACAAATACATAAGGAAATTATTACATAATTATATGCAAAGTTCTAAATTATTTCAAAAGAATACAGTAACGAATTTTTCGTGTTGAAAAATGAGTTTTTATCTAGACATATTTATTCAAAAATGCGTATTTTTATAAATAATGTATGTTTTAGCAATTAATAAATTCTTTTGAAGTAATGTAATGTATAATTAAATAATATTTTACTTTAATGCTAACTTATTTTTGGACGCTGCTTTTATGGTGGGTAGTTGCAATTAAAACAAAGAGTAGAATTTGATTACAAATGATACCATAAATAATAACCGTTTAATCGCTTAAAAGTTTTTATAAACATTTAAATTTAGCTTCGTAGTTTTGTTTTAGTGATTTATAATTGTAATATTTGAAACACAAAAATGGGTGCTTCCGTTTTGTGGAGTATGGTTACACGATGGTCGTAATGGCACGTAGGTTTTTGTAACTGGCAATAATGATCGTTGTGGATGTTGCCATGTTATATAGTTATTTTTATTAGATTTCGTAAAACGTTTTAATCGCTATAAATTTAATCCATTTTATTGTTTATTTTCAATTTTCATGACAGTAATTATTCGTAAGAACAGCAATATATTTCTTAATATTTTTGTATGTCGAATGAAAACTTCTAAATCCTTTATTTTTTTAAATGGTTTATTGTACTTTTTTAATATTATTAATCTGTATGCGTTTCGTATTTGTAAGTTCGAAATCGTTTCGAATATCATGTTCAACTCCTCGACTGAAATTTAATGTAATTAAATAAAAATTGTTTTTAATATAACGTTTTTCGTAATAAATACTAGGCTACATCGTAGCTAATTAAAATTTGTTTAAATTTGCGCCAAAATACATAATGACAGCTGACGTTTTGATAGATTGTCAATTTGACAACTAAAAACGTTAAACAAGGCTTGTCTACAGCCTGTTTCACTAGTTACTGGTAAAGGTTGCCTAACATATGTTACTGATAGGCTTTATTAGCAAGAGATAATAAGTTTTTGAGACTTATTTTTACCATCTCTACAAATTTTTGGATTTACAATTAACGAATAGGAATGTCTGATATAAAATAATTTTTATTTTGGAAAGAAAATTATACTCAAATAACATCAACAATGAAACTAAAAATACAGATAGTAATTGTAGTACATATTATTTATTACAATTTTTTTTTTTTGGCGTCATTATACATTTTTTTTTTCATTAATTCTAAATGTCATTTCATTCTAATTTGCATAGTACAAATTTAGACACATTTAAATATAAAGATGTAAGTAATGTTTTGCGAATGGAATATCTTTATATTTTCTATTGTAAGTTTTAATTGGTTGATACAACTTTTTGAAAAACAAAATTTAATTGATTGTGAATAATTATATAGCTATCCTTACTTTTCAAAAGTTTTATAATATCATAGTTTCATAACTTTAATTTAATGCTTAACTTTTTAGTGTTTAGTTTTTCGATTCTTTTTAAAAGGAAAGTAACGGTACTAAAAACCGTTATTATGTATAATTTTAATTTAGATTATAAAACACTTAAATCTACATTTTAATTATTATCACTTATGTCAAAGAATTTTTAAATGTTTCTGATGATTAATATGTCAAAATTAATCAGGTCTGGTATTGAACAGAGTCAGTCATTTGCAATAAATTACATATTAATATATCTTCTATCGCATTATTTTTAATGCCGTGAAATAATAATTTTATTTTTTCAAATTAAACCAAAAATTCATATGAAAAAAAAAACTAACAGTGTGTGTTAAAAATGGGGTTTAATCACACATTAATTTTATAGCTTATCTGTGGTTTGTTTTAAATGTCTATGGAAGCAATATTTGACAGTTATATTCAATGTTGCCAATATATAGTCGACCAATGTTGTTAGCTTAGTCAATATTATGCTGTTTCTATACTTGCGTCTAACTTCAGAATCGCTGTCGCTTTGCTATTGCTTCAGCCTACCGCAGTTCTCTACTGGATATAGGCCTCCCCAAGCGCCAAACTTCGTGGTTTTCCACAGTCCTCATCCAGCATTTCGTATTCTTAAAAAACAAATAAACGTAATCTCGACTGTGGTGAAATAGGCTTCTATATTGGTACCAAAGAAAAAAGCTATTAGTCTAAATGAATGAAGGAACAAATTAAGAAAATCAGTCACGAAACCTGAATTTTTCGGTATGGGGACTTTCATTAATCGCGAAATGGGGGAGAGGTTCGGATAAAAATCACGCAATATCACAAGCTGTCTGTAATGAGATATCACGTGTTTTTATTTTTCATTGAACTCGCGATTATTAAACCACAAATGAATAAACAGTTATTCTGCAAACTTGATTGCTTTCTGGAAACATAGAAACTGAAAATTTTACAAAATTTTATCAGATTATACCTGTATTTAAAAAATATACTTTGATAAATTCAATATACTTTGTGTAAAATATACACGTGATTTTATGGATATGAGGTTAGTCTAAAACCTGACCAAATAATACGGGGGTTCAAGACTTTCTAATTGTTTGCTAAAAATATCACATAGATTACCACTATTGTAAAGTTTTGTACAATATGTTTCCGTTACACGAAAAAGGAAATTGGATATTCATTTTTGAGAAGATTCATAGAAACTCATATCACCAATTCCAATTGCAATATGATTGGAATTGATTTGAATTTTAAAAGCTAGTTTTCAAGTTTACAAAGAATAATTTGTCAACGCGTTGGTGCAGTAATCACGTCATTTGCTATTGCGTTGACAGTGGTCAGTTCAATCCCTGGTCGTGTAAATCGTTTATATAGGCCATACTGATGTTTACTATGGTCTGTGTTGTGTTTCTCGCCTCCCATAAGAATTAATCCGACTTTGACTCTGGGGCATTTATTATTCATTTTCGCGAACAAAGTATGTTTAAAATTTTCACCTAAGACAAGAAACTACGCCTAAACATTCGCTCGTTAATTTTGAAGCAGTATAATTATCATTTAAAATAAATTTCCAGTAAAAAACTTCGAAAGTTAAACGGCAGTGTGGGAACAGCATAACAGTAATCACTGTTTCTAAAGGTTGTTCAATTCGAATGCAATTTATATTCGCTTAATAAATATAATCGGCTTCTTGTGAGTGTTTTACGATATAATATTAATATATATTAACATGGTCTGTAAGTATTTGAAATGTAAACAATATACATAGAAAAACGACGACATACTCTGCTGTAATATATTCAATACATTAAAATACCAATCGTAAGTTTAAATCCTGTTGCTATATTCAGAAAACAATTCGGTATTAATAAGGAAATGTTTAAAATAGTAGGTATTTTAGGGTTCCTTCCTGACTTGCCAGTATCTTTTGAATACTTACAGATCGGTACATTTAATACTTTCTTGTAAGGGGTGACCTAATCATTAAATTATAATTACACGATTATAAAATTCAATGTTATTTTAAATTTTGTTTTTTTTTTTTCATATGACAATGTTAGTTGTTCCATTTAAAATTAAAAGTAAGCTCTTGATTTAAATTTCTTTTTCTTCTTTTCTTTTTTTGTGTTGATATTTTTATAATAAAATTGTATTTATATAATCATATATAAAATTGTCGTGTCACAATGTTAGTTAACATACTCCTCCGAAACGGCTGGACGTATTTTTATGAAATTGTGTGTGTGTATCGGGTAGATCTGAGGATCGGCCAACGTCTATATCGCATACTCCTAAGATATAAAGGGATAGTAATCATATATAATGAGTTGACACTATAGTAAATTACGCTTTATCTTACACTAACTGTGTGCTGCGGTTTCATACGCGTTAGATGGAGGAAAAAAAATTGTCTATAACATTCTTCGGTAAATCTAGTCTATCCAACACAAAAATATCTTTTCGATTCGAACCAGCAGTTCGTGACATTAGCATGATTAAACAAACAAATAAATATATTTTTCAGCTATATAATATTAATATAGTTAGTTATTTTGCTATAAGTTATCAGCGACAGTCATAAATAGGTCACCCTTAGAAGAACAAAAATGGTGTGTGAAAATGTTATGTTACGTCGTTGTTACTATTACAATGTATATTTTGTTGTTGTTAACTATTTAAGATCAAAACGTAGAATAAATATTTGAAAGTAAAACGATTGTTTTAAATTTATTTTAAGTATATGGAATTATCAGCATATTTGTTGTATACAGTCTAATCATAGGTATTAAAATAGCTTAGAAACAGGCGACTGTATCGAAAAAAAAATGCCAAATAATTTTGGACCGTTTTAAGTATCATAATAGATCAAGAGCCCGCAAGGATCACGCTTTCGTCATTTCATAAAAGCTGAAAATTTCTTGAATAGCTAACGGCCAGTTTTACAAATTGTGTAAATAAAAATAGATTATCGAAAACGGCCGTAAGAGTAACTAAATCTAAAATTGAAACGTACTCTTTGTGTGTTTGTGTGTCTGTATAGTAAAAATAAAAACGTATAATATCTACAAACATGGTAAATATCCTATTTAAAATCTAACAAACAAAATTTACCTGACGAACGAAATTGACATGTTCAATGTGTATCATAATTCAAACTTGGCAGCACTGAAACCCGTTCCTATATTAAATCATTTCATTTTATCGCCAAGAAACGGCTGAATCTTGAACAAGATATGTTCGAAATTAAATTAGTTCCAAAAGAAATGTGAATTTTAACACAGCAAAAACCGTGTTAAATTGATTTTAATTCAAATTTTAAGTTTTTAGTGTCATTTTTTTTTTTCATTCTGCTACTGTCAGAGGCCAAAATGTCAAAATGGCGCTAAAAAATGTTATGATTTTTATGTAAAACCAAGACCATTTACTATTACTTACGATTTATCAAAATAATTCTTCCTAAATGGATTAATACATGTACTTTTAGATAATGGGTTTATAAATTAATTTGCTTGCATGATTATCAAAAGCGCGAAATTTAAAAGCTTTTTAGGGTATTTCAAAAGCTTTATGCATGTGTTTCTTTTTTAATCTGAAGTTGCTATTTAAAAAAATTACTACCATAGTTGTAGGTATGCAGTACTGTGATGAAAAGGTAAGGTTACATTTATTAATATTTAACATTTATATAGAATAAACATTTATATAGAAATATCTAATATTTGGTATTAATTTTTACAAAAATTGTCATGTGATATATATTTGTCTAATATAAAATAATTATCATGATATGTAAGAAAAAAGTTCATAATTAAATTTATGTGTAATATTATAAAAAAAGTATCTTAATGTTTGACTAACCTTTTTTTATTATAATTCAATTAGCAACAACTTTTTACTTGTATTAAGTGATAATAAATTGTAAATAAAGATTTGTTAGTTTTATATTAAGATATATTTTTTAATGTAACAACTTTTTTCCAATTTTTTTTTTTTATCAATATTATTTGTACAGGTTGAAATTACACATCTTACGTCTGAAACCTCAAGTATTTCAATATCAACGTATGAAGTACAGCAACATATGGAAAGCGAAGAAAAATTTAGCTAAATTAGCTACACCTAGTTACAATAATAACTTTCCTGTTATAATCCAGTGAAATAAATAAATAGAAAATATAAAATTGAACCGATATAAAAACTATTTTGTTGAAGAAGAGGCTTTAGAGCATACAGATACTAATTATGTCTAATTTAAACTTAACTCGTTACGGAAAATGTTAATTTTTTTCTTTATTTTAGAACTGTCTTAAATTCCAAAATGTCCGCCTCTTTCTCCTCAAATGCTTATTATTATTACGCTATTATTACGCTTACGCCAAATCTTAAACATATATAATATTACAAAAAAACTTCAAATTAATTATCTTGGCTATTATCATTTCAAAATTATTTAAAAGAAAAAATAACTGTCAAAATCAAACTAAAAATTTAAATATTAAATAATTTAATAATACAATTAATCTGGCAACTATTTAATTATTAAATTCATAACTGGCAGCATTAATCTACGATACCCTGGCAATTTTTATTTTGAATTAGGCTACGTTATTTTTTTTAGCATGGTCTTATATATAGATGCAACTTAGCCCAATTTCAATGGTGAGAGATTAGTACGTTAGTGTCATAACTTTTCGTTCGCGTCAACGCCACTATACGTCATTGCTATCGATGGGTGCGGTCACTTGGTGCGGTGCGCACTGCGCACACCGGTTGAATGACGCTTCATTGTAATTGGTTATATTGAGTAACGTTTCATTGTAATTGGTTATCTGTTTTCGTTGCACAGCACACCCATCGATCGTCATGCCTCCGGTGGCCGTAAATTGAAAAGAAAAGCGCCATTAAGCGGACGTACCCCTTCAAATGTAGTTGTACGACCTGTGTATAAGACCGTGTCTTTCATATTAAATATAAATAATTAAATAATTTCATAATAATTAAAGCAGCTACTTAAAAAAACAATGCCTGAAATGTCGAGGAAATTAACAACGAAAATGTATTTTCTAAATTGAAGTAATTTTCAATATTTCATTTGAATATTATTTTAACTTCGACAAAACAAGACAGCAAAACGCGTTATTTTTTTCTATTTAAGTAATTTTCAGTATTTGATATATCAATAATTTTAAAATATATGGCATAATATTTGAGACCTGCAATCGTAATTTTGTTAATGGATAGTTTAACTCATCTTAACAGAATGACCTGTTGATGAGTTTGTGCATTTTAAGAGAACTTTCCAAAGGCTGAGAATTATATACTACTATTAAAAAACATATTGATGATACTGAGTTTTGGAACCAATATTGCTTTCTATACTAGATAAACGCACTTACGTTAATATGATAAAAATTAAATCACAATTTAAATCATCTATAAAAATCTAATTATGGTGCATGTTGGTGGAATCTTAATTAATTGTAAATTTCAATATAAAACCATAATTTGTCAAAGAAATAAAATAAAATAGAATTTAACTCATTGCATTGCATTAAATAATAAAAATTGTATTACTATTGACATGGCTAATGAACAGTATTTTAAAAATACTATTTTATAAAAATAAAATAATGTAGCATGTTATTGCATAAAAAAATAATAATAATTACTAAACAACGCTTAATAAATTAAAATATTAATATGCTGCATGATAACAATAGTATATTTGTTATCTGTTGAAATTTGTATAGCATTAATTTAGTTATAACGTTATTTCAATTTAATTAGTACAAAATGAAAAGAAATATGAGAAAGTAACACAAAAATTGAACCATAACATATGTCTATAATTTATTTATGTAAACAAAATCTCATCATCCTCAATCATTTTTTTTTGAAATCACAATTTCTTTTCATTTAGTATAAATATTTATTATTCCTAGATATAGGTCAAGCTTCAACTGCCATACTTGTTTAATAACTTATTTATTGGAAAAAACTTAGTATAATTTAGGTATTATAAATAGTTTTAAGAATGTCTATAAGTTGGCTTTAGCTTGAAATGTCAAACATTAATAGCCAGTTTCAATATACTACCTATCTCTGAATTTGTTTACTAGATATAGAATTTTAACGTAGACTCCATACAAATTGGGTCAAAAATCTATCGCTTGTAGGCAAAACCATACATAAATTATTGGAAACGGAAAAAAACTAACAAAAAAGTTAAGATTGCAAAAACAACAATTAATTTGATTTAATTGATTTGATTGAATATCCTAACACGAGGTACATACAAACTTACGTAATAGCCAACTTTATTAAGTAGCGCTTATACTTTAATCTAATTAATTTTTCATTTCCCTAGATATCTACATTCATATACTTTACTTTATTATTCATAGCATTTGTTGAAAGGAAAACAGAAACTTTTACAAATTAATTCTTAAATTATCATTAAGGATCTTACTAAACGTATTTGTCAAAATGTATCATCATATACAGAGTGGGGATGACAATACGACAAAAATTGATAACATCGGTAATACTAGTTTATAGGAGTATTTCAAAACCATCAAAAAAGTCCTACGGTCAAAATAAAAAAAAATTTTTTTTCAAACAAACTAAATAAGAAAAATATGATAAAATTTTATTACAACATGTGTAGCTATGGGTTCACTGACCTTTTATGACGCGCGGTGCCACAATGAACTACTACTTGGGTTGTTTGGACGGTGATAGTACTAAATTTTCAAATTTTCGATATGTCCGCCATGAACACTGATGCACAAATTATATCTTCTTACAATGTTATTAATTAATTTTGACATAATTTCGCCATTGGCGGTCATGTTTTTTAATTTAATAAAAGCTCTTATAATTCTATTTTTTAACTCATCAACTGTATTTACTTCTGTTGAGTACACATCGTTTTTTATAAAACCCCACAAAAAGAAATCCATCGGCGTGAGATCTGGTGATCTCGCTGGCCACCTTGATGGTCCATGACGGCCAATCCACTGCTGTCCGAACCTTTCCGATAAACGTTCCCTGGCAGACACAACTGAATGAGCAGGTGCTCCGTCTAGCTGATACCACATCTGGCTGTAAGCGTCTAGACTAAGCTCGTCAATATAATCAGCAACTGGTCCGTTTAGGAGTTCCAGAAACTTATCAGAATTTAAACTGCCGTCAATAAAAATAGGACCAATTATGGTTTTTCTATGTATGCCCGCCCATACATTTACCGTAAACCTGTATTGGTGGGACGTCTCCCGTGCTAGATGTGGATTCACGTGTTTCCAATATCGAAGGTTTTGACGTCCGTCCACATCACATGGTACAGGAAGTTTGGGTTATCAAAAACTTTGTTTAGCATCCAGCGGCAGAATGCTGCTCTGACGGGCTTGTCCCTTGACAACATTGCATGCACTTTACTGTACCTAAAAGGCCTCAGTTTGTCACTTTTTAAAACATTATGTATCGTTTTATGATCCACACGATGGAGACGTGCTGCCTTACGCAAACTGGTTGTTGGGTTATTTGAAAAATAATCTAAAATTTCAGCATCCTGCAATCGATTTGCATGTGGAGGAGCAGTATCTAAATGCGGGATTAAGCATTGATTTTTCCCGTATCCTCTGGAAAGCATTTGTAATAGTGCGGCCATTGGTTGGACAAATACGGGTGTTCCCATATCTCTCCCTGTACTTCTTTATTGCCAAATTAGCATTGCCGTGACATTCTCCGTAAACAAAAATCATGTCAGCGTACTCCGAAGCTGTGTAATTATAGCGTGGCATTGTAAATAAAATAAAAACTATTGTTAATATTAATACTTAGCGTCTAATTTCGCACAATTCACTCAATAACTATTAAACTAGGTACTTATCACTATAAAAATAAAGCGTTAAATGTCGCACAATTCACTTAATAACTATTAACTAGGTACTTATCACTATAAAAATAAAGCGTTAAATATCGCACAATTTACATAATAACTATTAAACTAGGTACTTATAACTATAAAAATAAAGCGTTAAATATCGCTCAATTCACTCCAAGAGTTTTTCGAGATAATTCAATAATTAATTAAAATTGACAAAACAACGCTAATAACATCAAGAAACACAAGTATCTAAATAAAGGGCATAGAGACTACTGGCCGCTTGTCGCGTACGCAGCGAGCCTGGAAAAAACCAAAAACATGTTATAACATGTTTTGTTTACGCTAGCCTACGCACCAGGGCTGCCAGATGTACGATTTTAATCGTACTCATACGATTTTTTTTTTGCATTTTTACTCATGTACGATCGCTAGACTAAGATCGTACGCAAAATGTACGATTTTTATATTCCTATTACCTGGAAGCATTTCATAATTAAAGAAACGTCATCCACCGGCAAGCATGAATTTCGTTGAATTTCCCAACTACGTAACGCGTTCCTAGATCTTTTACTTAAATGAAGACTCTGAAAAATCATATAAAGGCTGTATTTGTTTGCTTTCTAATGAAACTTATAATTTCTTTTGTGATAATAATTTCGACTTGAAAAAAAATACATTTTGAAATAAAAAACAATTTGAAAATTATAAAATATTGCCTCAATTTGCTTTAAATTTATTATTTTTTCCCCATCACAGTGCAATCTATAATATGAACGAGCATTCAACGAAGTTCATTTAATCAGAACAAAACTTAGAAACAGTTTATCCAATGATACACTGAAGGGCACATTATTAGTCAAGAAATTAATAAGAAGAAACGAAAATTATACGAATTTTAAGCCAACAAATTCTTTTGTTAAAAAAATATGACCACAGAAAATTTTGTATGAGTGTGACAAATTTTTCTAGCAGCCCTGGCACAGCCAGTTGTCCTTAAACCGTTAGACGTTCTCAGGGCCATTGCAACACACGTGCCACGTTGATTGTTTTTTTCAGCTGTTGCAAGATTTAATATTTTAATGTAATAACGTGGTATTTTATTATTAATAATTGTTGTTATTGTTATTTGTTGTCTTTATCGCATTTGTTGGACTGCTCGAGCAAAAGTTTCGCGAATATTTTGATCTTGAAATAAATATAGTCAATGAAATACTTAAATTTATTAAATATTGTTGATATGCCATGTGTGCTCCCCGTGACCCGTTACCTACTTGCAAAAACTATGTTAGATTCAGAATTTAGATTTTCAGAATTTAAAAAATTTTATTGTTTCTTAAAGCATTAAAAGAAACAATAAATTTTTAAAAAACAAAAATTATAAAAAGAAAATTATTAGAATCATACTGAATATTAAAACTATTTAACAAATGTTTTTAATATGTCTTAACACAACACTGACCTACCAAAATAGATAACAATTTTGCACGTTTTTAAATTACGCGTACGCGTAATATTATGTTTGTACCGATCGCGCTCAAAGGGTCGTTAACCTGCGGGTGACCGTTTATTAATGTTATACAACACGTAGTAATTTTAAAAAATGAAAAATCATATTTTTTGACTAAACTACTGGATGTATTTTATTGATTTTTTGTATGTGGGCTTGGAATATCATTACATATACGATGTCAAAGTTATTGTCGTATTGTCATCCCCACCCTGTATATTATTAATACGCTAAGGTTAAGATGTTTGCCTGGATTTAAAAAAAAACTCATCTAGGCGCACACACATAAATTATACATATATTATTATTATTAAACATATATTATTATTATTATATAATTATTATTATATAATTATTAAACATATATTATTATTTATATAATTACACACAAACTATATATCATTTTATAGATAATTGCCTGCTTTACCGCCATCAATCACTAAAGAAATTATTATTGCTTTTATTATTGTAAATTAATTAATTATTAAAATAAAACAACGTCAACATGATTGACGGTCAGTAAATTTTTTATTCAATTTCAAATCAACTCACGTGTATTTACTTATTTAGTGCGAATTATTCGCACGGGTATAGGTTAGTTAGATTTAATTTTCTTAATCGACGTCAAGAAAATGAGCAGGTTCTCTATTCGACTGTATTTTATGTGTGTACCGCATAACATTTTACTGGGTGTACTGCTTTTGCTGAATTTTATATTCGAGGGCTGGTGCTTATTGTGTGGTCCCATTTAAATTTGAACGAGATGTCACGTATAATTGTTGAGTTATCCATATTAATGCGTCTATAATAATTATAATAAAAGAAGAAAACATGTTAATAATTAGAAGCTATGATTAGAGCCAGGTGTCACCTGCAGCTAATATTTAAAAATAAAGTTTATTACTATAGCTTTCTTTAATAATAAACAAAATAGCAGAACACAATCATTTTTAAAATCTTTTTATAATTAATGAAAATTATAAAATCCAAACATTCATTATGATAAAAATATGAAGTGTATGTTGATAAATTCAAAGAATACTATGACCTATAACATATATTTAACTAAAAAAATGTTGAAAAATTAGACTGCAGACTATGTATGCATTTGAAAATATAGATAATAAGGGCCTTTTTCATCGGTCGTGGATAGTTTATCCTGCACATAAGTTAGGAATAGACTTTAACAGAAGGAAGTAGAATAGGCAATTAGGATCTGTTTTTCCTCAATTATAAACTACAAATTTTATATTCACGCGAATAGAAATATCTCATAAGTTAAGTGGAAATTCATGGTAAGAAAGTACAACTTTTATATCCTATATACTGTCTTTCGTCAAATAACGCTATCCACGACCAATAAAAGAGGCCCTCAACGCATTTTTATATCCTCTATCTTGATAAAAGTCACAATTTTGCAATGTGATAGATTTTTTATATTGCGCTGCTCCTTTGAGGGTAGATTTAATGTTATAGAATTAAATCATACAGATACTTACTGATTTTAGTGTGTTCAAAAAAGTTTTACTAATATAAATAAATTTATTTATGTCAAATAAAATTATGTGGTGTCATGGGACACCAGGTAGGAACGAAGTTCCTTCGGATAGTATCAAGCAACACAATTTGAAAAAATAAAGTTGAATTTTATATATATTATTGATTTTTTTTTTTAATTTTGTTGATTGGTATTTAATTAAGAACATAAAAGTATTAAGGAAATTTAGTATTTTAGAAAATAACAAATACCGTAAAACAAAATAAATCAAACAAAAAACAAAATAATAATAATAATAATAATAATTCAAACTATTAAGTGAAATAAAAAAAACGTGTCTTTATTTATTTTTGTCGACAGTATAAAATTACATAAATAATTTTAAAAAAGTTTACTAGCAATATTTTAGTTTTACAAACGTTATATTATACAGTCGACTGATATTACGTCACTTCCGTTATATATTTTTCTTACGGTTTAGTATCACATTTTTTTCGGTTCGGTCGCCCAGCCAAATGTCAAGCCTGCCGTGAGGAACTTCGTTCCAATAAATAATTTCCCCTATTTTGTTGCTAAAAATATAGAATTCAGCTATTTCGGAGTCTGAAGTAAAATGACTTCATCTGCTTAAATATATACTTGATATTTTACAAGCAATAGGCATTCTGATGTAAATGCAGTATTGTCATTAAATAAATAACTATTTAAAACGTATGGAGGCTTTAGGATTTCTTCAGAATATTCAAATGTGTAATAAAAATAATAAAAAAATTATGTCTAAATCCCAGTTGCTAAATTTGAAAACGATTCGTTTAGCCTACGCAATTAAAACATGTCGTTTTTTGAATTTAAGAATGGAGCTGTAGATAAGAAATAACTTTAATTTTTATTTTTTAATATATTTCTCGTGTATTGTGTTTAAAAGTATTTTGTATTTTTTAAATTATTTTTTATATTTCCGCTCAAATACTTTCAAAATGAGACTGATAAAGATCTGATTTCTTTCCATTTATTTTTTATTTATTTCTTATGTGCTCAATACATTATTTTTGTAATTCATTTATTTTTTATATACCTGTATCATTTTTTTTTATCTCAAATAAAAGTATTATTTCAAAATAGGATCTGCTTTTTGAATAATTAATAGAATAGGAGTGTTTATATTAGCGTTTACTCTCTCATGTATATTACAAAAAAGCCTATATTTTTGGGGTCCATATATAATCCCAGAAAATTAGAATAGTATTATTATTATAAGAGTTGAAAAAATAATGGAAATATAAATTGAAATATATATTTGATTAAAAAAGTATAAAATTGCATATAAGGTATAAGGTAGTAGTAGACCTTCAATTTACATTTTTTTAATGTTACCGAAATTGTTTTTCTTTTTTTTCAACTTATGTGCCAACTTTTAGAATCCAATTATTATTTTCTTAAATTTGTATTTCCATTACAAATTCGACGATAAAATTGTTCAAATATAGCGATAAATAATTGTTGTTTAATCTATAATTGTACAGTGTTTTGTATTATCTGTTAATCGCTAGTGCTGTGTTGTATTTGTGCAAACGTACTTATTTGTATATCAAGGGTTTCGATTAAACGTGTATTTAAAAGTTGAATTTGTTTATTTTTATGTAATCCCTTCATATCTATAAACATTAAAGAACATAGAAGATTTTTTCAATTAACATAATTTACGTCAGATGCTTTCATTTTTAGATGCTTAATTTTCATTTGATAAAAAAAAAATTGATAATTAGAGAAAACATATTAATAAGTTTAATAATTTTTAATTAAATATGCAAATCACAATATACACAATCATGTATTTTAAGACAAAAATCGATAATTATAAAAAAATATTTGTGTATATATGTAATTTTTATATGTAACGCGCACAGTTTTTGTCTGCACTTATTATTCACAGAAGCAGTGTTTTGTTCTAACAATATTTTTGGTTACTGGCTAAAGGTAAGAAAGTCGTGTTTTGTGTTGATGTTTTTGTTGATATTTTTAAGTTTTTGTTTTTTGTCTTTTACATTATTATTTATTTGTTTGAAATTTTTAATTTATTTCTTAAAATTTATATTAATAATACATTAAGGGTATGGGCTAAAAAAGTTTTCGATTTAATTAAATTTCAGTATAACATATAGCGTTTGTATTAAAATGAAAGCTTTTATTTAGAAAAATTAAAAATGATTTTTTTACCCAACTGGAGCGAAGTCAAAATCATATGATAAAATATTTTTTAATTTTCATGCCTATTTTTTAGTAATAATGTTTTAATATTTCTTGTCACTATATTGATGAAATAATTTAATATGTTTTATTTTTCAGACAAGATTATAACACATTTTCGTACGAAAATGGCAAGATTTATAGCACACCAAAGAAAAGTGAAAAATTGTTTGTATTTTCTTCGAATAAAAGTAGAAAATATTTTAACAATTTAATATGTTATCTTTTACTTTTTTTTAATAGGTTCAATTTAAATTAATGTATTTTGTTTAACTAACTATAAGATCAAATGTCAGATTTTACATGACAATAAAGCAATTTTGTAAAAAAAGTAATTTGAATTTTTTTATACTTTTATACAAAAAGAAGTTTTTAATGAATAAATTTTTATTTTTATTTTTGAATTTTTATTTTTACTTAATAGAAGTAGGATCACGTTTAACACAATATGTGCAATAAATATAATAAAAATTAAATAACCATAGTTAAAACAATAAAAAACCTTCATCAGCGAATAGACAACACGTTGTTTTTATACCAGACGTTTGTAAGCGGCCAGTGTTTATCGGTAATCATAAACATTACTTTATTTTTCACATATAAACTTAGGCAGTCTTGCTATCACACGATTACCATAATTTGATATGACTTTTTCAGCATAGATTTCCAAAACAGCTTTTTTCGTTTCATTGAACTGTAGTGCATCAGCTGATTTTATGTTTACCATTTTTTTATCCAAATTATTTTTAGTATCCCTTTCGAAATTAGAATCAGTAACGACTTTTTTATCATCCTCAGAAGATTCTAGAACAGATTGTCTTCTGTCAATTTGACATATACTAATATAATTTTCTGTTTGTAAAACACATTTTGAAGTATTCTCTAAAGCTTTTACAATTGTATCATTCTTTGCAGTAATAGAATCAAATTTATAAATCTGTTCAGAACATTGTGTTTCAACTTCAATATTGTTATTTATTTCTTGTATATCACAATTAATTTCTTCATCAATTTTTGTTGCGCGTCCACAACAACATGGATTGAAATTTGGCATCATATTCAACTTTTCAGCGAAATGACTACACAAACAACCCGTATTCTCCTGAACTGCTACTGCTCCTGTACTGCTACTGTATTCACTAATATTGTCTTTTGTTGGATATATAACTAACTCTGAATCATTTTTGCTTGACACTTTTGAAATGTAACTTTTATCTACATAATAATTCGTTATGCTGTTGGAATCTTTAAACAAACTTGACTTTAAAGAAGTATATGTCAGTTCTTCATTTAGATTGTCGTTTATTTCAAAATTTTTATCACTGCTGTCAGATGTTAAAACAGCTCGTAATAAATGTCGTATCTCTTGCATCTCATTCTTGTTTCTTCTTCTCTTAATTTCACTTGCGGTTTCAAATATTTTAAAGAGTATTTTCTTTTTTTCTTCTTTGTTAAATTTTCGGTATCTCAATTTACTTATATCTCCTTTATTTGTGCTGTCTGAATTTATGTTTTCATCTGTATAAGTAATAGATACGCTAGTGGCTGATTTGTCATCGTTCGACGCTTCCGTTTTCTCTAAACTTGTGTTGACTTCGACTTGATTAATTAGATTACTTATTAATATATCTTGGGATTCTTTCTCTTTTTTAATAATGTATGAACTATTTATTTTTTCTAAAGCAGGTTTTTCGCATCTGCATATAATGTCATCCTTACTATTTGCGTCTATTACTTCTTTTTCAGGTTCAGTAAGAAGTTTATCAATTTTGCTAAAAACAGGCGAATTTGTCAAATCTACAGTATTTCTATGAATAGAATAAGTTTGCTTTTCTATATCGCTGTAACCAGTGGAGACAGTATTGAATTTCTCAGAAATTTTCTTAGAGAACTCCTCTGGAGCAGATAAACTTACACTTTGTTTATTTGTAATTAACTTAGTTGGTGCCTTATAATTATTTATCACAATTTTAATGTTAACGTCTCTTTTATCTTCTTCATCTGCTTCTTTTATTTTATCTTGAAGCAAGTATATTTCTTTCGATTTATGTTGCGCGTCGGAGGTATTTAGTCTTCGTGTCATTGAGTCGACTGATTTATTCATATTGATTTCTGTTGTTTTATCTCCCTGTCTAAACTTCAAATTAAGATTTATCTCAATTATGTTAGACATACTCGTATCGCTTTTACAGCCGTTAATTTCCAAAGTGTTTTTGTCTACAACTATATCTTCATTGTGGGTATCTGTTGTTGAAATGCGTTGTACTCGAGGATCACGATACATATCTTTGACAAAGTGCATTCTGTTTCTATCAATTTTTCTATAGTCACGTCTTTCGTAAAGCGTTTGACCGTCTTCATCTTGAACTTTTATATTACATCCTTCTCTTATTTCTTCTGTGCTTGGTGTTGACTGTTTTACTTTTATTGTTATTTTTTCCCTCGAATTAAGACGAATAACACCGTGACTTTCCTCGCCCAATAAACAATCTTTTGAACAAGTTTTCGGCATTGGTAACTTTTTAAGGTGCAGCCCTGGCATTGTAGATCGACCCTTATTATTGGCGGGCTTTGGATGAGAAATTATTGTAGGAGGTGGCGCTGGAGGGCAAGGTCGCGTAACCGCCTTTCGTCTGTTTGCGCAATCAGGTTTACATTCTTTTTGTCCTAACGATGAACTTGAAATGTCCTGAATTAGGCGCTTAAAAGCATTTAAATATTTACTTGATGACTTTTGAGGACATGGCTGCGCTGTCATTTTAAGGTTTAACCCGGAAGTCTTTGGTGAAGGCGTGTTGCATTCTTGACTTTTAAGAGGCCATGGAAAATCATGACCTGAAGGCTTTTTACATTTTTCACAAGACTCGCAAGGAGATTTGCAGGAAAAAGCCTTTGGTGGAGGCATGTTGCATTCTCGATTCTTAAGGGGCAATGGAAAATCGTGACTGGACGATTTTTTACATTTTTCACAAGACTCGCAAGGAGATTTGCAGGGAAAAGCCTTTGGTGGAGGCGTGTTGCATTCTTGATTCTTAAGGGGCAATGGAAAATCGTGACTGGACGATTTTTTACATTTTTCACAAGACTCGCAAGGAGATTTGCAGGGAAAAGCCTTTGGTGGAGGCGTGTTGCATTCTTGATTCTTAAGGGGCAATGGAAAATCGTGACTGGACGATTTTTTACATTTATCACAAGAATTGCAAGGAGATTTGCAGGGAATATTTGAGCAACATTTTATAGTTGATATTGCTGTTGAACGAGAAGATGTGGATGCACAAGATGTTTCTTTGCTAACTTGACATTTAGAGACATTACTAGATGATTTCTTTTTTGGACATACACAGGTGCGAGATCTTTTTGGGGGAGTTAGTTTCGGTGAATGTGTTTGTGGTGGTATAAGTTTTTGTCTGTTATCACATTGTGTGGATGAATTTAAGTTAGGTGGTTTTGTGCAAGGTGGCGACATCCGACATGGAGGTGGTGACGGAGGGCAAGGTTTTTGACACGGTGAAGGAGGTCCAACAGGACAAGGCGACGGAGTTGGTACGGTACAAGTTGGCGAATTTTTCTTAAAACAAGCTGGTTTCTTTACTATTTCGCACGATTCTTTACAAGGAGGTTGAGGGATCTCACATACTGGTTCTGGAATAACTTGAGTTTGTTTTAGTTGTGCAGGTTTAGGCTTGCAAGAATCACAGCCGCCCGTACCTTTAAACGACAATATACCTTCTACCATTTTATCAGACAGTTGTTCTTTCAAAATCTTGTTCATAACTTCGCAATCTTGTAACTTAACATGCTTCTTACATTTTTTCTGAGGGTTTTGTTTTATATACGATTTACTTGGTTCCGCTTTAGGACAATCATTTGAATTATTTAGTTTCACTTTTTCTGGCAAAGAGCATGGTTCTGATCTATCATCATTGACTCCCCATTTAGACTTATCACTCGCTGCGTATAATTTTCTTCGCTTGTAAACTTCATAAGAATCTTTTGGTGAAGCTCTTTTTCTTGATTCAAACATTGTTGGATCTACGTTTCTTTTTATCAGTTTATTGAAAAATTTTGCAGTCTTAGAATCATCTGCTTTTTTCTCTTCTTCAACTTTACAATGACTACAAGATGATGTATCACACGGCGAAACAATAGTTGACCCTTGATCATAAATATTCGTGTATGACTTAGAACCATCTCCTTGATTTTTGTAACTTAAGGAATTACTTGACGAAATGTGCAGCTTATCGCTGCTAACGCACCAGGAAAGTAAGTCTACGCCTTCACTTAAATTGCGGTAGTAATCGTGTAAAAAACTCTCTGCAAAATCACATTTTTTTTGTGGTGGCAACGCGGGAACTGACTCTACATGGTCGACAATTTTTAAACTGTAAAAAAAGAATAAATAGATAAGCTAATATAGATATGCGAATTTTTAAAAGAGTATTAAACAAAGCCAAGATTCTTTTAATTTTTTTAGTACCAAACTCATTGCTGATAGTGATCATAAGCTTAATAACAGCAAAAGTATTTCTATTGTTTATTAGATACTTAACGCTGGTCTAAAAAATGTTAGAGTAATATTAACCGAGGTCTTTACGTTGACTTATATATAGACTATATTAAATTACGCCTGAATGTAGTAACGTAATTGCTAAAATTAGTTCAGTTCTTTATGAGTTTGGCAGTCGCAAACAAACAAAACAAATAAACAATTCAATATGTTGCAAGAGGAATCTAAGTACATAACATAAGCAAAGAAAAAACTTACATCGGTTTCTTAATGTCTCTTATATCTCTTTGAGTTATTATTCTAACACTTATAACATCGCGAGGTTTTGGTATATAACCATCAAGATCTCTCTTGTTGGTATGTATTTCTTGTCGTTTATCATTATTGTCTATTATTTTAACTTCGTTTTTTTCATCACCTCTTATACTGATTGTGACCTGTATATCTTTTGATATATGATCTCCCGATTCAGTATTATTTTCTAATTTTTTTTTATTTAAGTATGAATTAGAATTTAAAGTTTCATATTCCACTATATTATAAACTTGTTCATCACTTGATTGATTATTTTTATCATCACTATTCGTTTCTGAAAAATAACCTTTTGGTATGTCTATAACGATATATTCTGAGCTTTTCGTTCTTGCCATAGTTGAATGTAAAAGAAATTCGACATTTTGGGAGAATGTCTTTGATTTCTCTATAAACCACTTTTGATTAGATAATGTTATATCGATGTTTTTGTTTCTTATTTTCTTTGTTCTGAGTTCATTAACCGATGTATTAATTGGTTTGTCCGTTATAGTTTTTGGTATCATCCACGCTTGTATGTTTTGTTGCATAAAATTTACTTGTGGGTACATATATGAGTAATAAGTAGATGATTGTGTGTGTTGTGACTGTGACCCTGTTGTAACTTCACTCTTGGAACTGAATATTACACCAGTGTTTTTATAGACACAGTCAATTAGTTCGAATACGGTACTGCTACTGGTTGCGTACATGCTGTTGTTCCATCTAACTCTAACGCTGTTTCGAGAATCTATTCTCTTAGACAGATAACGCTGTAACCAATCCTTTCCTGAGATATCATAGTCTCTAGAAAAATCATCAATTCTTCCTGTAGGCACTTTAGGGGCGTAATTATTTGCGGCACCAATTTTTATCGTAAGTCCATCGCCTAATTCGCATCGACCAGCTGTGACCCCTTGCTTTTGTTTGTACGGTTGTATCGATTTATTTTTATTTTTCTTTCGGAAAAATAAGAATCTCCTCCCTTTCTCCTTTTTCTTACACTTTTTTTCAGGTAACGTAATTTCAACTTTCTTTTCCTGTTTTTCGGATGCTTTATAATTGTCTTCTTCAAGATTAAATTTTTTACCCCATAACTTAAACATATCTTTTACATCTTGACAATTACTATCAATGGTATCGTCAGGCCAATTCGATAGTTCTTCTTTTTCGTCAGCGCAAGGTTTCTCATACGAAGATTTGTAAATAGGAGCATCACATGGATTTGAAACTGATGGCATTGGAGAGTAAATTTTTGTATTTGAATACGAATGTGATTCTAACGAAGGTGGATCAGAGGCTATTGACACATCTCTCCTACTAGGAACACTTAATTTACTAGATATTTTAATTTCCACTTTCGGTTTAATTTCTTGTTTATCTTTTTTATTCAATCCTTTTCTTAAAGCTTCAAAACGTCTTCGCAATATCGACGCACTTTTCAATTCAGGTAGTGGTTTAACTTTCGAATTAATGTTACTATCCTTCATGTCGGTTGTGAAAATCTTTCTATACTCTCTTTCTATTTTATTTTCCATGAAATCAGTTGACGTTTTTACTCTCTCGTTACTTGGATTTTCTAAATTATGAACATGTTGAATCAGAGAATCTGAAGAAAACGTTTTACCATCACCTAAGTTTGTTATATTAGCTGTCGTTTCTATTTCTTTAGTGTTATTTGTTACAATTTCGTTTATAGGACTGTTATTATTAGTTAAATGATTACTTTCACGATCATTGGCAATTTTTATATTTTCTTTGCTTTGTTTATCTGCTTCTGTATTGAAATCAAAAGCAGTTCCATCAAGAATCGTAGGTACAGGACTAGTTGATCTTGATATTTTCTTCATTATTGGCGACAATTTCTTACTGACTACAGGTACATTAATATTTTCTAATGCACCACCAACACACTTTGAAGATGTTTCCTTTTGATAATAATTACCGTCTCTATACCTCCTCGCTCCTTTAAAATTTACAAAATAAATAAATGTTAATGAAACTTTTAAATAAAATTTTGAGAATTTAATTTTGTTATCATTACCATAAAATAAAATAAATAAATATCATATAACATACAGACACGGTCGTCTGTTCCTATAGTAAGCAACTTAATGTTTGTGTTACAGGTAACCGTCGACTATGATAACTATTTTTTTTTTATAAACATACATAGAAATAATACATATATAAATACAATTACACCCAGATTCAGGCGGGAATCGAACCCGCAACCTGCACAACAGAAAGCAAGTTTGTACTACAAACTGCGACAACGAGCTATATATTATTTTCAATATTGAATTTTTATTGGTAAAGATACATATTAAAATACTTACTTTGTGCAAATGAAAAATCAGAAGAACCAACACCGATTTCTTCAGTTTCTGGTGAGTAAATTCTTTTAACTCTTTTCCTATAAACAGTTTTTATGTTACCAACACCAACGTCTGTACTATCTCGAGCGGTATATCTGTGAGATCTGTATACTTGACGCGACGTATTAAAATATTTTTCTTTGCGCCTTATTCTTTTGCAGGTGCAGGTGATATCTATTTTGCATTGACAACTGAAGTCTTTAACCTCCTTATTAGTTCTTACAAAATAAACTCTTGAAGCATATTCGTGTCCAAGATCATTTCTATCTCGCGAAACACAAATAGCTTCAATTTCTCTCATTTCTTCTTATTTATCATTATCTATGTATTTGTACTCATTTTCATCCAATTTTTCTGAACTTTGAAAAACTGTGTTTGGATGATCTAATATCGTATTATTTTTTTCGTAATTTTACTATAATTTTTATAATTTTAGATTTTCAAAATATATTTTGACGTTTAATTTTTCTTCCTTTACTTCTGGTTGTGTGTCAATAAATTTATGTAAATTCGGCGTTTATAAAAAATATTATGTGGTAATTTATACGGTCACAATAAAAAAATATTTACTTTAGTTTTTTTTTGTATATCTTCAATATATTTTAGAATAAGTAAAAGTTACTGAATGAATTTTAAATAGTCTTAATATAATGTCAAAGTCTTTTTTAATCTATTGTTCTTTTAATCTTATTTTTGAGGTATATACTATTTTATCTTGGTATTTTATTCAGGTTTTTCATTTCCAAAATGCAATAAACTAAGATTCACGAGGTAAGAATTACTTATAACTATTCCAACAATCATCGACTATACGTCACGATTGAGCCTTTAACATCCCACTGCAGGTCATAGCTCTGTTTCTTCATATAGGAAAAAGGTTACGTCTATACGTATTTCTAGTCAATTTAAAATTAATAAAAGCTATTTTCTCATCAGAATCAACCAACTTTACATGATATCACGTGGAAACTACAAAAGTGTTGAAATAAATATAAAAACCTACAAATACAACATTGCTAGAACTATGAACGAAGAGAGATATGATAAACTTAACAAAAAAAATCAAAATAGATACATATGTTCTATATGCTTAAACCAAAAACCCTTAAAGGAAGACAGAAGCTTTGAATGTGATAAAAGAAAATCAAAATCATGTCCCGTTTGCCAAAAAAACTATAGTTCCGAAGATGATTGTGAGGTAGAAAATTACTACAAATGTAATGTAAAGGTTGACAGAAAAGACAAATGTGTGAAAATTGTTCAAACATCCCAACCAGACGTCACACAAGGTATGTCGTTACTTAACGAAGTTCTAACAGTATTTCAGAGTAAGAAACAATGTGATATCAAAAGAGATAAATGTAAAACTATTATAATGAAAGATGCCAGTATTAATACTGAAGACTTGAGAAAAGATTTGTCTAAACTAACTGTCAGTAACGTTTTCTATTTCACAATAGAAGAAAACAATCAAATGAACGATAGTAAGTTTCAAATATTAAATAGTCAACCAGAAACAACGAAAGCTTCTCAATTTTCTATAGACCTTATGCATCGTAAATCATCATCGATACCTCAAATGAAATTGGAGGAATTGAAAAAATCTCTAAAAGAAAAAAATAAATCCAAAGACGCTATAGAAGAAGTTAACAGAATGTTTGCAACGGTACGAAAATGTGAGATGAATAACAAAGTGGAAACTCCAAACAGACCGATGATAAGGAGTGGTCCAAGAGTATTGCCTGTTGTGAAAACACCCAATGAAAATACAGAAATACAAAATAGACTTGCGACTAATTGCAGATATTGTCAGACCAATTACAAAATGTCCAGTGGCGATTCATTTGAGTATAATCAGAGAACGAATGATAAATGTGAAAATTGTTTTTACATGATGTGCTGCCATTATCAACATAGCTTACATTCTAGAACCGCTTGTCCTAATTGTTGTAAGGACTATAAACCTAATGAAAATACCAACAATCAACATCCATGTACGAGGTTGTAGATATTTTTGATAATTCTATTTTTGGTTTTGTTTATTAAACATTTCAACTAAATATGCCTCTGATATTTTATAATCTAGTGTAAAAAAAAATCCTTTCTTATTGAAAAAGAATAAAAATACACGGTATTAAAATATTTATTATTGAAATACTTAATACAAACAAATATCGTCAAAAGTAAAAATTGTCTGAAGAATACTTCATCTTCTCGCTTCTGGAACAAAATATATCTTTTTTAAAAGAAAAAAACATTCTGTACAATTTACATCGCTTCAGCCTGTAATATCCCACGACTGGGCATAGGCCTCTTTCCCCATGTAGGAGAAGGATCAGAGCTTAATCCACCACGCTGCTCCAATGCGGGTTGGCGGATATTCTATGAGTAACGATCGCTATCAGGTGTACATGATAACAACCGGGACCGACGGTTTAACGTGCTCTCCGAGGCACGGTGGCGAGACCCACAAGGACTGCACAAACACCCAGACCACGGCAAGCACCTGTGTGGCCAATACAAATGTTTGTCATGTGCGGGGATCGAACCCGCAACCGCCAGCGCAATTTACAAAGGTTTGGTGAATCTTACCGATTTTCGTTACATTTACTTCGATTTCTTTCTAATTTTTCGCTGTGTGCTTTTTCCCAATCCCGTGGAGAATCTTGACTGAAAAGAAGAAAAATAACTACATTAAAGAAATATTAGCTATACAGTTATTATAATAATTATGACTGTACAAAATTACGAAAAAAAAATATTATAGTTGATTTGAAATTAAACAATAAAAAAATTACCGACCGTCCATCATGTTGATGCTGTTTCAAAATTAAAGCCGTCGTATATATAATTTTAATAATTAATTAATTTACAAAAACAAAATCAATAATTAATTTTTTAGTTGTTGATGCCGGTAGAGCAAGCAATTATCTATAAAATGATATATAATGTATGTGGAGTAATTGTGAGGATTTTTCTAAAAAGGGAGGCGAACATCTTAAACCTTAGCGTATTAAGCCTTTCTTAGAGCTTAGCGTAATAGCCACGACATCACAATTGCGCCTTGAGATTTTCATTTCAAGTAGCACTATTTCAATCGCCAAATGGCTACGTGACAATGATGCTTCACTGCATACATTGGGTTGGACTGATTATATCCCAAGAAAAAAAGTAAAAATTAACATTTTATTTTATAGTTTTACACTATATACGAATTTTACGGGAAGAGATTCCGTGTTGTGTCTTGACGCTGTGTCGGCGCGCCGTACTATTTTACGGTAAGTTTAATATTAAAGTGACTGAACGTGCACGTCATTTTCATTATATGGATGGGTCTTTAGTACCTAATATAAAGAATCAAGACATTAATTTTTGATCTTAATAAACTATACATATTTCTAATGTTTACATAAATAATAATAAAGTTCAAAATGGAAAAATAGTAATGAGAAAAGATAAGATAGAGTAACGAATGCTTAAAATATAAATAGCGGATCAAAGCACGAGAATTTCTACTAAAAGATATTGAAACTATAATTGTCAAAATGTCGAACATTTAAATGAACGAACTTACTCTCCTAAACCTAAATTGAAATAATGTCTATCGGTTACGTTCCCTAAATTCTTCTGATCAAATTTCTTTGTTAAAACTTTATTTAGATTATTCGAGGAATCGACAAACTTTGACATGCATTCATTGAGAGTTTGCATTTTAGCAAAAAGAACATCTTCACGACATTCCTCTATGGGCGTTTCAATTATCTTATCTATTTCTTTTGAAACTTCACTATCATTTTTATGGACTTCAGATATATCCGTCCAAATCAGGTCTGTATTACTTGAAGCATGTTTCAGTATTTTAATTTTAGGTGTTACCGTCTCTATAACAAACTCTCCGTTTTCGATTATTTCATCTGTTGGTTTGTAATACGGTTGTCGTATACCATACAGCTGAGATGGATATTCTTCTGCGAGACCTTCTCTAGTTTTTTCCATAACGAGTTTTAGAAGATTGTCGATACCAATTTTATGGTCGTTTAAGAGATGTCGGTCGAGAACTGTGATCCTGTAACATTTAATTAGTTGTATATTATTAAATAATTTTACCGTGGAGAGGTAAAGTATTCACATACATCTAGTCTTATCAATCTATTCGTTTGTGATTTAGCTTACCTACTTGTCATATTTTAAAATAAGTCCAGTATGAATTGAGCTAGAAACTTATCAATAGTAAGGAAATTTGTAGATAGTTTAAATGTACACTTTAACTCTACAGAACGTACCGCCATTTAAAATTCCCAATATTTCGGCGATATTGTGGCGTGTGATATTGTAGAGACTATAGATAAAGAAATTGACCTAGTAGGTCTACAACTAGGTAAGTACGTACATCACCTAACCCGTGCGGATTTACTAAAAACCTAATTGCTTTAACCTATTTTGATAGTTTTAGCTCGTTACTGTTTTATTCAAAAATTATAGATACCAATCGTTATTTTTATTGTTATTAGGTTCTAGTTTGTTACAATGAACCATTGACCTCGGGCTATTTAGTCATCAACAATTCATAAAGCGTAATCTACCTATTGCTATTATATTAATTTTTTATTTTTGTAAGTTGCCAGATTTGGCATTCTTTTTTCCGCTACACTTTACACCATAAAAATATCGATAAAAAAAACCTCGTCTAAAATTAGCGAACACTAAAAGAATACTCCGATTAGTGCAGTCGTTTGGAAATTATAAGCGTACATAATTTTTGGTAATTCTTTTTTATTTACATAGATTAAATTTAAACGTACCGGTCAGCGTCAAAAGAACACAAATGACATCCAAACGTTTCCTTATTTTCTCTTGGAGACTCGATAACTCCGCTTACACTTGATCCCAATTCTTTCATAGCTTTTGAAGTACATTCACTTTGCCCTGACATATCCTGAAAAATAGAAAATACAGAAAAAAAATATACACAAGAAATTTAATAACTAAACCTTTTTTTTTAAGTATTAAATCTAGGACGGACGGAGTCAAACAACACACACAAATAAGAGAGAGAGATAGGGATGCAGTTAGAGAAGAATAAGCAAATTTTTTTTTCCAATTAGTCCTAAATTAAAAGAAAATACAAACCATAAATTTTGTGACGCTTGTGTCTATGAAATTAGAACGTTCAGTTTCTTCGGGATGTGCAAACAAAGCTTTACTACGACAGATGCGCGCGCGCAGCTTGTCGAACAAGCGCGTTGCAGATGACGTTCGTCCCCCTACTGCATCAAATCATTTATTTATTTATTATCAACAAAATGTAATATTAAATAATACATTAATATATAGTAGTATAGTATAATAGGTAGTATAACCGAAAATCACATTGACAGTAAAATGTATACAATATTCGCTATCGCTGACTTAGGTACACAATTAAAATACATTTTGTTAACGCTGGTATACTTATTTAATAATTATGTAAGTGTGTGCTCTGATGTTAAATTAAACATTTTTATACCACTTCAGAAAAAGTGGGTATTTTATATTGCTTACCGATTTATTAATATAGGTACTTGATTACAAAGCTAAGTATTCGAATTATATTAAACAAAAGGAAATGGCTTAGTTAAAAGGCTTTAGTTATTGTGTATCAATTACATAAGATATGTAAATTAAAAATATACACTTACATTTTAAACCCTTATTTTCTTTGGTCGGCGATGACCTCTCCAAACACACAGCACGAGGTACGGTGTTCGACTTTGACTGATCGATATGAAAAAAAATGCATACATATAAATTTTAAAAATAACAAATTTATTGCAACATTTAGACATTTATTGGATGAAAAATATAAGCTACTGTTAACAAAGAAAAACGGAAATGAAATGTGGATAATCTGTAAAATTTTCAGAAATTGATGGCAGTATTTTATATCAACTCAAAACAATATACTTGGATATATCATACTTCTGATTTTGTCGAACGAGTCTAGAAGAATCAAATTAATGTATTTTGTCAGTTCTTGTGACCACTGTGCTACTACTACTTTCGCTAAAATGTTCTTTGTCGTCTTTTTTTAAGGCAAACGAGCAAACGGTTCTAACTACAAGACCGGCAAATGTATAACCATCAATGGATATTTGCAACATCGGAGGAGTTGCGACTACGTTGCCGATTCTTAGATAAAATATGTAAGCTTGTCGCTTGAAAAATTCCAAATTTTAGTACTCTGGGAAAACACCAGGAGAAAGTTAATTCTACTTATACACAAAAAAATTAACGTGAAGCTCACACACTGGATGCAGACGAAGCATCTAATTTTGTTTGATCTCGTTGCATACTTTTGATACTTAGTGTTGTCTTTGGAAAATGTTATGCTATAGCGTAATTGATTAATGTATTGATGATTAAATTACTAACATTGAATATACCAGGCTTGAATTCCCAATCAGCATCTTGTTCATGATGAAGCTGACGATGCATCATCAGTCCACTCTCGAATTGAGACGTGAAATTGCACTGCGAACAACTAAAAAAACATAATTCTTATGCATATGGTCTCAAATTTTACGTATAACTAGACACCCTACGTGGTTTTGTCTGCATTGATATTTGTTGCAACTGTTTCGCTACAATACGTGGTCGTAACAATCTTTGCCCTACTTTTGGATCTAGCTTTCTAACTGTGAAAGGATTATTGAAAGTACCAAAATCTTTTCAGTAGTATCGTAATTATCGATTAAAAGAATAAATACTTTTCTTTTTTTTTATTAGAAATAATGAAGAAAGAACCAAATCGTAACGGTAGTGCCATTAGGTCGCCATAATGACACCTCCATCAGCTGACTAACGAAACATAATTAATAAATTACGATGGCACTGCTGTCACAGCTTGTAACTGCTATTTGCTTGAAATGCGCATTGAACTACTGAATTTGAATAGTTATACACCTAACAAAAGTATCGGCTATAAAAAAATCGCTATGACTCATACACACGTGAATTCCGCAAGTTAAGTCGTTAAGAAGTATTTATTTATTTATTTATTGATCTACCAACATTTGTTTACATCAATACATACAAAAACAAAAATACATAATATACATAACTTAATCTAGATGTAACAAACACTTACAGGCAGATACATCATGCTTAATAGAAATAAAACTTCTAATCACGAGTCGAAGTAAAAACTAAATAAAAACAAAATAAAAAAAAACACAAAAAAGAAAGAAGTATAAACACATTCTAAGATGATTGGAGTTCGGTATTTAACAGCGATCGAACTTTATCAGTTGAGTCTGCATTAATATCAAACAGGTCACTATGGCCATTAACCAGCTTGCAAAGCCTAGGAACAGGGGAGTTTGATCCAAACACTGTTTTACGGGGTGGTGGATAGAGGGGAGCTATTTTGTTACGAGGAGGCCTAATTGGTACACGTATATTAAATTTATGTAATAGCTGAGGGCAATCAATTTCATTGGTGAAAATTTTAGAGACAAAAAGTAAGTCTAACCGCTTTCTACGCTCGTCCAAGGAAATCATTCGGAAGTGTTTTAGCTGCTTATGATAAGAAGGTATTTCCTTTTTTGAAATTCCGTTTGAAAATAATAAATACCCCAGGAATCTTTTTTGTATTTGCTCTATCTGTAGAGAATGAGTTGCATAGTGAGGCCTCCACACTACCGAACAATATTCCAATACGCTGCGCACAAGGGAGTTGTACAACAGTATTCGAACCCTGTTATCACGCAACCCTTTCATATTCCTTAATGCAAACCCTAGCATTCTTGAGGCTCGACCCACAATTTGCTCAATGTGAGGTACAAATGTCAACCTTTTGTCAAAGACTACACCTAAATCGCGGATTTGCTCTAGTTCCTTGATGTTATTCTGAGCGACATGATACTGGAATGAAATGAAATTTCTCTTTCGACCATACCTTACAAAAAAACACTTTTTTGGATTGTAATATTTCAAAAAGAAGTATTGTAATATTTCAAAATGAATCTCTAGTAATGGACAAAATAATAAGGAGTCTAGCCACTAATCAGTAATTATTTTACTCACCAATATGACATTATAAAATAAGACAGTAAATAAAAAAGTTATGCAAAATTACTTAATGTATATTTGACGGATTGTGGACACTCTCGAAAATTTTGACGGAATCTAAAAGAAGATTTGAATATATTGAAACTCTTTGGATGTAGCATAATTGACAATTAATATTTATCATTAATAATAAATAAATAAATATATACACAATACACACACGGTCATCTGTTCCTAAAGTAAGCAACTTAATGCTCGTGTTATAGGTAACAGCCGACTGGTATTAATATTGGACTGGACATTATCTTTATATAGGATTTGTGAAGAAATGCTCATAGTCTAAAGTAGTTAAACCTACAAATAGTGTAATGATCCGGGAGACAGATTTTCATGACCAATTTCTTCCCAATCGAAACTTCGTAAAATTTTATGGGGGTTTATATTATGAATATTCGAAACCGTCAGCTGAGACACCGTGGGTGAGGCTGATAGTGGCAGCCTCCCGTGTATGGAGAATTTTTTTTTTTTTTAATTATTTCGTCCTAATAATGTATTTAAACAATGCATCCAAATCCATTTTACGAAGTTTCAATAAGGAGGAAATAATTGATCAAATTTGTACTTGGCTCACGGACCATAAGCAAGTCTATAATTTACACTGAAGAACATTCTACGATAAAAAAAAAATCGTTTAAATATGCGGTTCTTTAGTTGTATGCGGCAGTTAGTATTAATATTTATCGGCGTTTATCAGGGCTAAGATAAAAAGTATTGAATGGTTATGCAGAAGTACGTTGCAAGAGTAGCTCGAATATTTAGACAAAGTAAAATTTAAAATAGGCTTAGATTTTTTTTTTCACATAGACCTACAGAACCCCCAATTTGAAAGAACACAGGAGTCGATCACGCTACATAACACTCGTTGTGAAATTAACAATGCTCTTTGTATTTTGGCTCACCTTTTTTTTACACATCCCTAGTAGGTACCGGCTCCCGACCATAAGTATCCTATGAAAAAAAATCTTATAAACCATGGATAAATGCAGACCAAATTATCATGCCGAGTTATCAGAGGCTATGAGATCTATGAACATTTGGTTGTTTATGAGATTTGTGAGATTTTTTCTATAGGGTAGATCTATCTGAGGGTTATTTCATTTATTTGTTGATTAAGTCGGTTACAACACTAAAAGTAGTGTCAGCCAAATACTGTTTAGTTTAGAATTTCGTGCTTAAGATATTGTGATGAAAATGTATGGAATGGCAAATAATAAATGATTTTACAATAACATTTTTATTACCAAAGTGACAGGTAACCTTCGATTACAAAAGGACACCTATCCACAAAAAATTAGGGACCCTTAGCGGGTAAAAAAAAAGACAAAGAATGGGCTGTGCTCGGCACGAAGCTGAAGGGATAAATACCTCGAAAATGGTAATATTGGGTACCCAATGCATTAAAATGGCCAGCTGCTTGATTCCACCAGGTGTGTCGGTAATTTGTAGAAATTCGCGTAGATTTTTATTGTAAACTAGCGACCCGCTCCGGCTTCGCACGGGTATAAAATATAATTATAGCCTATGTCATTCAGTGAAAAAGTGATTAAAATCGATCCAGTAGTTTTGATTTATTCATTACTGCCCGTGACCCGCACGCGTTAACTTAGAGTAAAAGCCGGCCGGAACCGCCGCAAACGCTACGTACCGCGATTTTTAAATCTGTAATATCTTCGAAAATATTCATTTAAATCATTTGCTGTAAAGGGCCATATAGATCTATATTAAATAAAAAATATATTTAAGGTATTTAATTGGATAAGGATTAATGCTGTATTGGTTAAAATCGCTTCGAAAATTAGCCATTATTTTTCGTAAAAAGTAAATGACAAAAAAATGTTATTGTGGGATATCCATAACAGATAGGTATATACCATCGCGGAGTTTTCTGTAGACCTTTTCAATATGTACAATACTTAGTACATTATTTTGATAAATCTCGTAGGGTTCAGCCTGCGTTTGCAATTTAAGCGAAAAAAAAATAATTATTTACGACATAACATTAGAAAATTCAAAAATAACAGTATTTCTCCACCATTTAATGGATGTTATTATACATATAAACCTTCCTCTTGAATCAATCTATCTATTAAAAAGAACCGCATCAAAATCCGTTGCGTAGTTTTAAAGATTTAAGCGTACATACATGTGCAGGGACAGAGAAAGCGACTTTGTTTTATACTATGTAGTGATGCGTACCTGCGCATTTATCGAAAACATATTAAAAAAGTTCATTAAGTAATATTAAATCGATGACCCAACAGACATTAAGTCTTGAAGAGTCAAACACGTTATGTTCGAAAAATCTATAAAACAATCAACATTTTCTAAATTTTTCTAAGATTCTGTGCAGTTTTTTTTTTTTCATTTCATTTTTAAATTTGATATATTTCGTAAAAACATAAGGATTGTCTAACGTTTACGCGAATTTTACTCATTATAATTTATCGCGGTTTATTAAGTTTTCTAGATGCTCGACGTTACGGATACTTTACAGCAACCATGGTCACGGAAGGACTGTGATGTAGAAAAAGTTGTTTTATCATAAATATTGGCTAATATTAAAAAAAGAACTAGCCGAATTTGTCCAATAGTTCTCTTATTTATCGGTTAGCATCATATTTAGCGATTCTTGATTCTTTATTTATTATAGATATATGTAGGCGATAAAAAACTAATAATTATTATTTGATATCCCGTCAAGACTTTAATTATAAAGATCTTGAGGCGCAAAAATATTAAGGTATACAATTTTTTTTTTTTTATATCACCAGGTCGGCAAACAAGCGTACGGCTCACCTGATGGTAAGCGATTACCGTAGCTTATAGACGCCTACAATACCAAAAGCATCGAAAGCGCGTTGCCGACCCAATCCCCAATCCAGGAGCTCTGGTCACCTTACTCACCAACAGGAACACAATACTGCTTGAAAACAGTATTATTTAGATGTGGTCTTCTGTAAGGTCGAGGTACTACCCCAGTCGGGCTGCTCCATATTTTGAGCAGGAAATTGTTGCTGTGCCCTACCTCAGTTGTGTTTTCCTTTTACCCAAAACTGACATAAAATGCGCGCGGGGTTTTTATGGACCATTATAAATGTAAATAAAAATGCTAATAATTATGAATAATATTATAATGCTACTAATATCGATCTATAAAAAATAAATAAAACACAAATATTAATTTACTTTTATAAATTTTTTTCACTATGGATAACTTCTAATCCAATTGAATCCAAAAAATGCTCAAATACAACGTCGATATAAGGACGGACGCCCAGACCACGTAAAACATTGTATACATAGATATAGTAAAAAAACGTAGATAATGCGCGGCCTTTGTTGTTAGTGAAGCCACAAAACTCGGCTCCTTCAAGTAAATACACGCGCTCACGCACACATATGCATCAAACTACGCTCATTTTCGTTAGTATGTCACGAGGCTTCATACAGTAATTTTGCTTATAAAATGCCGTCTTGTGTGATTAAATGGTGCAAAAACAATACCAAAGTAAACAAAAAATCTGAAGGAATATCGTTTCACACGTAAGTACATATAAAACTTTAAATTTATTGTTATTCCAAAATAATATTGAGGTTATTCGGAACTTATAATTTCAATGTCACGAAATGACGTACCACGGGAGTGTTGCCAGTAGTTCTTTTTTTCAATACCCCAAAATGTGGGTAAGTAATTTGTACGCAATCAGAAAAATAATTAAGTAAAAAGTAGACATAGTTGCTGTTTTTTTTTCTCGTGTTATTTTATGTTACATAAATTGAAAATAAAAAAATCAAAATATATTTATGAATTATTAACTCGTTTGTTTTATGTTTTAACTTTTTACAATTTTTGAGTAGGTAAACTAGGTACCCATATTTTACTATCAAATTTCATGGTTTTAGGTTTCCAACGAATATTTTAATAAGAGGTGAATGGGTAGCGGCTGTAAGACTGAGAAAATGACCACGATTATGCTGGCCATGCGCATAAAGTCAATTTAATACGATTAGTGATTGAAAAATATTTGAACATAAGACTACATCATATTAGTGAAATGCAAACAATGACGATGACTCTGAGTTCTAAGCGACAAAAATTTTAAAAACTTATACAACATAAAGGATTCTAGGTTTAAGAAAAATAGTTAAAAAAACCCGACTGCAAACTGAAAAGAGATAAACAGAGGGGATAGGAAGTGTCCATTCATACGATTATCTTACGAATATATTTTTTTATTATTCTACCGATTTTTTGTTTTATTTTTAGTAAATTTATTTAAAACTATAAACAGGTTTTTATTTTCACATACCCATTTTACCTATATTAAATTAATTGTTTAATAAAAATTTTAGGGACTTTTTTTAAAAGGTGTCAACACTTCACTCACTCACACATCTTTAAAAAAGTGGCTTCAGTTTTCTGTTCTAGGTGCGCTATCTACCTTTTTTACTTGATCTATGATTGTATAGCACAACTCTCAGCTGCTATGATTATTGCGTCCTATTCTATTATCCTATAGCCTGTCGTAAGTTTCAACTAATTTTATATTTTATTGTTGAACTTCTAATTATCTTCCCGTCCTCAATAATTAAATTTGTAACGAAGCTCTTCACCTGTCATCCTCTCACCTCGCAGCACCATCTCCTTATACTTGGTTCAATTTTAGCTAACAGACAAAACATTCAAGTCTCTAAAGACGAATATTATAAGCGAAATCTATACTAATATATTTTTAAGTTGAGTTTGTTTGTTGGCTTGCTTGAACGCGCTAATCTCAGGAACTACTGCTCCGATTTGAAAAATTCTTTCAGTGTTAGAGGAAGGCTATAGGCTATTTTTTTCACATTAACGCGTGTAAAACTGCTGGGCACAGCTAGGGAAATATAATTTTTATGAGGTCAGAGACTAATTACGAAGTATAGAAAACCGTTTCAAATGTAAAGATGAAATTAGGCTGACCCTACATTTCAAACCATATGAGACCTTTAGAATTACACAAATATTATGATTAATCAATTAATTAACTTAAAGTCAAGTTTTGTGTTTTGGGAAAAGCCACTGCGTAGAATTTAATACATTGTTTTCATCCATAAAAATAATATGAACATGTTTTAAAGCCATTATTTTTTTATACACCATTAATCGAAATAAATCACAGACAGTTTCGGACAGCAGAAAACTAACGATTAAGTTATACTCATATGTAGATAGATGTTTGTATATGTTATTGTTTTGGTACAAACATTAGAGAGATTTTAACAAAAAAAATTACAGTTTAGTATGAGTTTAAGGATATCTTTGAGCATTTTATAAAGGCAATTCGTCTAAGTGTGTGTATCTTAAATTATTGTGGTAGTAAATTAAATACAAACATAAAATATTGAGGGTATTTTAAGAGGAATAGTGAGTGCGCAACCTTAAAAACTTATAAATTTTATTTTATAAATTGTATTATTATATATTTTACATATTGACACGATTTTACCCACAACAATCAAGGTAAATTATATCATCAGATCAGGCTTTGGCCATGTTTAAGGAATATACACTAGGTTAATAATACAAATATACTTTATTGTACAACCAGAAACAATACATGTAACATAAAATATGCAAGACAAAAAAATGTGTACAAAAGGCGGTCTTATCGCTAAAGAGCGATCTCTTCCAGACAACCTTTAGAAAAAGTATATGAATAAGAATAAAGCTTAATAGAGGTGTACTTTAAAATAATAACTTATTTTTGTCCCTTCTCCTAAAGACTCAACTAAAACAAATATGATTTTGCAATCATTACGTTCTATGTGTGTTATCATTAAATGCATCCAAACAGTAAACGTGTGAAACAGAATAAAATTTTCACACAAACGCATTCAATTAAGTATTTTTCATCGTTAAGCAGGATAAGTAAACCTTTGTGCGATTTATCATGATCGGTTTGCCCTAAAAAGTTAATAAGACAGTTATTCATAGATAAACTATACCTTATACCTTTGTCATAAGGCGTTTTAGTAATAAAAGCGAGTTAGGCTTAAGTTTGTCGTAGCACAAAGCCTCTTTTGAGCTTGGCGACGTTCTCACTTATTTAGTAACAAAAATCAGCTAGGCACCAGTTGAGAGTAGACCGCCGACGCGTGCGCACGTACCTTGAACGTTATTTTATTATTATTAACTTAAAAAGTGTTATAAAATACATAAATAACGCAGCTAAAGTTTAGTGACATCGTGATATTGTCTGAAACGTTACAAGTGAGTCGATTGTTAGTAATATAATAATAAAAGAAACCGGTTAAAAAGGAAGTAGGCACGACAGTTATATAAAATAGTAATGGTGGTTTTCTTTCGCAGGTAAAATCGACTTTGTTTGTGTTAAACGGAGTTTTGTATTTTTTTTTTAATAAAGTGTTTTATAGTCGTCAGTTGAGTGAAATCGAGTTCATTTTGTCAGGTGAGTGACGGACGTATTTTTTTTCTTTTTCTAATGAATGGACGAGCGCTTTCTCCTTTTTTTTGTAGGGTTGCACAGACGTTTTGCTGTGTCGTGAAACGGAACGTTGATCTTTTCGGGTGTTATATAGTGCACATTTTAAAACTACGATTAACTTAACTTAAACATTTTTAACTGGCAACTATTTTTACTTCCCCAATCACGGAGTTGTATCTTTTATTTGTTTTATGTTTGAAAAATTGTATTTTCGTTGTGAATATGCAATAACATATTTATGTTTTAAATACAAATATAACGTACCATTGATATTGTTTTTGTAAGGTAACATCGTAATCGGTAAACGGTTTTTAGTTGAACTGCTTTTGTGTTAGCGATTATTCCTCCCATGCAATTTTACCTGCAACGAACATATAACTACCGGTCTACTACTCTATATCGTAGCACGCTGTTTTATAGCCTAAGAATGATATTAGACCTTAGGTTAACTATAGCTTATTAGTTAAATTGATTTAAGTCTAAAGACTTAGAAAAAAAAATGTCATTAATATGATAGTGGTTTTCGCATACTTTTTATACAGTTACCCAAGACAGTAGTTGTACTTTTAAAGTTCTTGAATGGGTTAACTTATTCTTTCATTCATTCGTTGAAATATATGTTAAACCAAATGTATTAATGGTAATTCTATATAATTTCTGTGTAGTTAAACGAATAAACAATAAAAAACAAATTCAAATACTGCTCATAAATGCGGGTACATTTTTATTTTCAATTCATGTCAATTCATTCGTGTCATGGTTTCCAAATGGTGCCAGGATATCTTTATTATTTTATTGTTCTTCTATAAGCCTTACCGCGATCTGTTATAGCTTATTACAACCTACAGTAAACATTGTAAATAACTTTAAAAAAATAACATCGACCAAGTAGGTTATACTACCGCATTTAAATCAAATGCTTAACTTTGTAACACATATCAGTGTATGTGGATATGTTGACAAATATGACGACAGACGAGTTTTTCATATAATTTGTGTATTTATACTTGTTCTGTGAAGTAATGAGATTTGTTATGTTGTGTATTTATCGCCTATAGCGTCCTAAAGGTTTGATTGAATAGGCTCTACTGAACTTTTTAGATGTTATTGTATTATTTGCGATTATCGCAATGTCATCGTGCGATAGATTGCCTTATAACAAACAATAACATAACTATATTGAATTTAGTTGCTTACCCGATGCCGATTGTTCGCATCTTATTCAAAACTTTAGTTTACATTGCTCCTAATGTCATAAATAAACATTATTTTTGTTCGCTTGGTAATTGCTTGTGGATGGCTATTCAAGCAATAAATGCTTTTCTATCGTCAATTGAATGTAACGTGAAACAAATCGGTTTGTTTGCAATAAATATTTCATTTACCCTTCGTCTACACGGATTGGGCAATCTCCTACATGGAGAAAGAAGTAATCAAAATACTTACTTACAACCGAGCTGAGTTTGTTCTGCTACTTTGATTACTGCCTCATCAATAAACAAGATTTATTAAGGCTGAATGTAATTTCATTTAATAGCTTCATAATTAATGGGTTAATATTTAAAATGTAGGATATTTACCCGATGCCATTACGTGAGTGAGTTAACTTTGAAGAATCGCTTGGACAAATTTCGAAATATCGGGAACTCATAATGACTAACAAAATTAATATACTTTGACACACACACAAGGTTACAGCCTTCAAAAGATAAGTAAAATCCTCGGTCAATCGGTGCTTAATTCGACTGTATTTTTTACGTGTATTGTTCACGTAATATATTCTTATGGGTGGATTGATTTCGATGATGTCCTTGCTCGAGATCAAATGCGCACTTGCTTGACTATTTTTCTTTCTTCGTCTACCTACGTTGAATTACTTGTGATCGAAGTCGGATTTTTTTTTTCGTTTGCAGGCAAACACAATAATTACATATAAGTAAACTAGATATATTCTATAATCATTGTAAAGATAACCCTACAAGGTATTATATTCAAGTCTTTGGTATAAACCGCCAACCTTGGCTCGAAGTTATTTCCCCTTTGTCTTTAATTACTTCTTAATTGTCCTTCACAGAAATACAATACGCATTGTTGCCCGCCGGTGTAATGTGCGAGAGATTTAACTTGGAAAGAAAATAATTTATCTTTTATTTAATTACCTTTCAGGTTTCTTTTGTTAATTAAAAAAAATTGGCACTAAAAACTCAAAATATACTTAGGTATCTATAGTAATATCATAAAGCATAAAAGTTTGTTTGTTTAAACGTACTAATCTCAGGAGATACTGGTTTGAATTGAAAAAGTCTTTTTATGTTTGATAGCCCATTCACCGAGGAAGGCTATAGGCTACTTTTTTCCTCAAATTAACGCGTGTGAAACCGCGGGGCCACAGCTAGTTTAACTATATAATTAAATGAATCACTTCATGTGTTACTAAACGCAAAAGTTGAGAACGGCTAAATCAATTCTAGTCAAATCGTTTTCTAAAGTTTTTGAATACCTTGTAGAAGGCTCGTATGTAATGAAACTGAACTTACAAAAAATTTTAATTTTTTTTTAATTTTGACGAAAGTCTCATAAAGACATGGATTAACAAGTTCAGACCAAATTCTCATACCGAGCTATAAGATACATATATATAGAATTTGGTCTGCATTTACCCATGTTCTACGAGATTTTATCACAAGGTTATTTTAAATGTACGCGTTCGACAGCTCGCAAGACTGGACAACGTCTGTTGAATCAGCTAGTAAAAAAATCGTGTGAGAAAAACCTAACAGAAACGTAATTTAATGATAAATATACTTACTTTACAAAATAAAATTGGAAACTTTTATAACTTTTTAAAAATAACTCACTGTTTTGTCGTGTGAATAATTACAAAATAATAATTGTATTTTAATTATAAATTAATAATTGCAAAATAATTGCGTTAATTTACGAAACATTTTTTTCGATTATTTATTAACCGACTTCAAAAAAAGAGGAGGTTACTCCATTCGACATATATATATTTTGTTTTTATAATGTATGTTCGGGGATAACTTCGTCGTTTATGAACTGATTTTGATAATTCTTTTTTTTTTTTTTGTTGGAAATGGAATCCCAGAGAAATCGAAGGGAACGCTCGAAAATGATAGTGATGACTAGTGCGTTTCTTAATTGTTTTCGTCTACTTACGTTGTATTACTTGTCGATGTAATTGAAGTCGGTTTTTTTTCGTTTGCTAGCAAACACAATTGTAATTGAATCTTGTTCTATATTTTCTGTACATAATAGAAGGTCATTCAAATTTCACGAAAACAATTGCAAAACACAATCGGTAAAAAAAGGTCCAACAATAGAATGTAATTATTCCGACAATTAAGGCCGATTGTCGGCTTAAAAATAAAACAAATCGCTTCTTATATCGAATTCTGAACACAAGCCCATTGTTCAAATATTCACAACTTTTGAAAACAACTAACTGACACTGCAAACTTCGTATCTACATTTTTTAGGTAAACATATCACTTTTTTTTATTTCTTTCATACAATCTCTGTAGATAAAATAGGGAATACAAAAATTTTGTGCAGTCATATACGTACATTTTGATGATTTATTTTTATTTATATAGATAAACAGACAGTAAATTCATCCAAAGTTCAAAGTTCGCCAGCTAGTCCTTAATAAATTACATTAAGATAGTTTTAAAAAAAAATCCATATTCAACATCATCTTCTATAATATAAAAATGAGTCGCTGAATGTACAATCGATTAGGAATTTAATTAACAAATTGTTATCAATATTGTAATATTAAAATTGTACTAATATTATTTAATACTAGTTGAACCGGCGAACTTCGTATCGCGTAACACAAACTTTATCGTATGGTATTAAAGTTCAAATTGACTTTTAAGTATTATCACAAATCTTTTGTATGGGAGTATAGAAAAGTGGTGTTTTTAGACTTTTTCAGGAAATTTAAATTTTTTTTTAGAATTTTTCTCTCCGTAAGAACCATCCTCGTACTTCAAGGAATATTTTAAAAAAAGAATTAGCGAAATCGGTCCAACCGCTCTCGAGTTTTGCGCTTAGCAACACATTCAGCGACTCATTTTTATATTATAGATAAAACCGATTTATCTTATAAATAAGAATATCGGGATAAGCTAGTTTATCCTAGGATAGATTTGTACTTGGCATAAATCTAATCCAGATCGGACCGGTTTTTGTATGGTATAACGCTAAGGTTGACAAATGACCCCACAGCATCCAAAGACTTGGGCAATGTTAATCCATAATTTTGGGGTGGCGAGTAGATAAAAAATCTATTTGTAGATTATTATTTTAATTTGTTAAATGACCCAAAATGCTTTTGAAGCCTATTTGAATAAAGCTATTTTTGGTTTTGTTTTAAATCCCAATAAATATAATAAAATTTACAAAAGACTGATGACAGAATAGTGGTCGTAGCAAGCTGCGTTATTGACACCCCATCGAGTATTCGATATATTTTCAAGGGTTCCATCTCAGTTTGTGACAGATGTTCGTATAGGCCATATAAATTTTCATTTACATTTATACACATTTATATAAAAGAACCATCCTTACTTTAATGGCTAATAGCGAAATTTAATCAAATAGTCTGTATTCATCTATATTAATACGTGAAGAAAAAACTTTGTACCTCTTTTGACGAAAATTGCGTGGACGGAGGAGTATGAAATTTCGCAGGCTTATAGTTTATTTAAGGAGGGAGTACAGAATGCTAATATTTTTTTTTTAATTATGCATAAAAATACATTAAATCAATAAAAAGAACATTACACACACTACTATGTATTTAACACACACACACGCATAATACTCTTTTGTTTCTTATTATAGAATTATAATTTTTGAAAACAGAACCTCAATAATGTTCAAAATTATAATTTAAATTAGGTAATTATGGTCGAATTTCGACCACTAGTATTATTGAAATACTCATATTAATAATACTAATATTTTAATATACTTAAAACATAAACTATAAAAATTAACAGTTATGCTTAAAACGATTTTTTATTCAGTCATAAAAAGAAATAAAATTAATTCATTATTACAAAAGTATATATCTAAATGAGGTTATGACCAAAAGCGTAACAGATTTTGTGAGGTTTTTTAATTTTAAACTAGATTCATATATTATAGTTAACTCAAAGACAAAAAGTATTATTTTCTTGCGAAAAAAAGAGAAATATGGTGATGTAAGATCTTGCAAGCGTTTCTTTTACGACACTAGATCGGTCAACAAGCGTACAGTTGGACATATGAGTGCCTAGTGCGAATTTTATTCACAGAAACATGAGAGAAACGCGTTTATACGTGAAGATTATTTTGCATGGGAATTTAAACACTCCAGCCTAGACAATAAAGAATAGTATACGATACAATCGATACAGAGTCATCTAGCGGCAAACGCGTGAACTAGGTTGAAATCCCAAATTTCCCATACAAAATGAAGTTAAAATTTCTAAAAGCCCGTTATTGCGAGACGGATTAAACAAAACTCGCACTAGGCACTCTGGTGGTAAGCGGTTTACGTAGCCTATAGACGTCTGCAACACCGGGAGCGTTGCTAACGTTTTGCTGACTCTACACCCGACCCTGTCCAGGAGCTCTCTACCTTACTCACATAGGAACACAACACTGCTTAAGAGCAGTAATGTTTACATGTGATCTTTTGTAAGGTTGAGGTTCTTCCTCAGTCCGGCTACCCCAAATGGTGGGTCTACCTCAATAAGTCATTTATTTAGTCATATTTCCTCTTCATAATATTAGTATAGATATGGAATAAAACATTAAAATTTATGTTTTAAATTAAATACATACTGTTATGTTGTTTTTTTTTTTGTAACTTTCGCGCTCACGCATTTGACATTTCGTATACCTTATCTGTTGTCATAAATGACGTCGAACAATGAGTGTGTACGTCGATAGAAAACTTGCAACTATTTTAATTGCTTTTGTTATGTTTTTTATCTGTACTTGATGATTTTAATTGAATTTTTGTTTGTATTATAATATAATCAAATAACTTTTAACAATATGTAACGTAACATTGTTCATCATCATCATCATCATTTCAGCATATCACAGTCCACCGCTGGACATAGGCCTACACAAGTTCGCGCCATAGTCAACACGCTGGCCAGCGGGTTGGTGACCGCAGGGTTGGCTTTGTCGAACCGAAAAAGGTTCTACTAGCAAGCAATTTTTTTTTTGTCAAAAATAGTTCATACCAGAGTCTCTCACCTCGTGCTTTTCGATAAATCTTTACGAAAAAAGTTTCTCTTTAGTTTAGCTTAATCTCTCAATACACACATAGAAACATTTATATGTATATATTGAATGCCATATCCCCGTTATGATTCATCAACAAGATCAAGTGTTAATGTCATTCTGATCTCGCGTGCAATCATGCGCAGTGTAGCAACTGCTTTATGTCCATATTAACTGTGATTGAATCACAAAATAATAGCAAACACGTGTTTTCATCTGTTACGTATTATTGAAATTCATTGAATTGTTATTTATTAAATTTAGGACCAGCTCATGACAAATATTTTAATAGATCATACAGATGTTGTCATAATCTGTGCGTTTTTGTTTGTGTTGTGTGTTTTCAAACCCTAGACACAGATTTTGCATCCTTTTGAGGGCCGTTGAGTGTGAAGCGAACATTACTCAGCTTACAAGGCCAAACTACTTAATTTTTTATACACTTACTAGTCTGTAAGTATATATGTATACATTATTTACAGTACATATTAATAAAACTGTTGACAGCTGGTTTAAAATAATATATTCTACTTGTCCGTATTATTATTATAGCTATTATTAGAAATACAAAATAATGTTTTCCTTAAAAACATAGTTTTACGTATAGAAGTAGAGCAGAAATAAATAATAATAAATAATCATGTTCAACATACAAGAGGTCGTCGTTTCCTAACGTAGATAATCCCTGTTTTTAGGTAAAAACTGACTGGTATACAGTCTTTGATAAAACTTTACCATACTAAACATTTTTCATTCAACTCTTAATAAGAATATTTTGTTAACTTTTTGACTCTGCCATTAAACTATTAATCAAGGCATTCAAGCAAAGATTAGAAAGAGATAGCTATCGTGTACCTATAGGTTCTGACTAAGATCGGCTGCTCGAAAGGTGAGACAAAACAATACCACACTTAGGTATAAAAACAGGTGATGGCTTTTTTTTGTTTTAGTAAAAAGTACGTCTTCCTCCATATTTTACAACTTCAATCAGCCTCTTCGGCAGAATTTCCTGCCGGTTTTAAACATGATCTTGGTCTAACCTTTTCCAACAATTCTCGGACAGAATTGTTTAGTTGTTCAACAGTGTTGTTTAACATCTTATTACAAAGCACGTTCTAGTTTATCCAAAGAATTTTTAATAGTATTCAGATCAGGGGAGAGCTGGCGACTTGTAAATAAATATATATTTACATGGGAATTGAGCTCAAGACCATAGGAAGGAAAGCAGGATGACTGCGAACTACGCTAATTTAACATACTTTTGAAGACTTTTTCGATATAGCGTGATTATTTTATAAAAAAACTTTTACCACTTATTTCTATTGTCATACATATTCTTTCATATGGCAACACATTATAAATAATAATATTAACTGAACAAAAGTACTAAAGGAAGCTTATTTATAATTGATAAATGTTTAAGAACCCAGATAAATTACTTTGATTAAAACCTACTCTAATCTACTCTGAGTCATACTGTCATGTTTTCAAGCTTAAAAGCTACAAAACATGACAGTATGACTCATGAAAATAGATCAGTATCCTAAAGCGTACTACAACATATTTCGACACGTTCGATTTAGAAATATTTGTTGATCAAATAATCAATGTTTTTTAAAATGAGAATCTTCTTTGCGGAATTTACATTCCGAATCTGTGATCGCTTCACTTTTAACTATAATTAATTCAAACCGAATATAACTTTAATTTGTAAAATGACGATTCAAAAGTACTTCTATACGCTTTAGCCTGTAATATTCCACTGCTGGGCATAGGCCTCTTTCCCCATGTACGAGAAGGATCAGAGCTTAATTCACCACGTTGCTCCAATGCGGGTTGGCGAATATATTCCCTACTATGTAAGATCGCTATCAGTTGTACATAACAACCGGGACCGACGGCTTAACGACGGTGTTCTCCGAGGCACGGTGGGGAGACACACAAGGCAGCACAAACACCCAGTGTGCCAGTGCACCACACCATGTGCGGGGATCGAACCCGCAACCGCCAGCGCAACAGCCATTAACCAGTGCTGTGACCGTTGCGCCAATGCGGTAGTAGGCTATAGAAGACTACTCAAAAGTACTTCTAAAGCCTACTTAAATAAAGTAATTTTTTATTTTCATTGTAATTTTGAATGTGAAGCAATTATGGTTATCGGTATAGATATTGAGCGCTGACCTTCAAAGTAACTTCAACATTTTATAGATATAGACATTTAATGAGCACTAAATATTTTTAAGTTTAATTTATTTTTGTACCGAATTAAAACTGTTTTCTGTTTGCGACCCTTGGACTGTGCAAAGCGCTCTGTCGTCGATCGCTTTATATTCGTGCCGATACCTTTAAGTACAACAGAAATCAAAAATGGCCACCTGTCAGTTTGTTCGGCATTCTTCGTTTAAACGTTCGGGTAGAATCGTTAAAGTTTGACTTATTAGAAAGGATTCTTGAAAACTCTCTCTGTAAAGGGGGAGGTTGTTTGTTTAGGAGTTTATTATTTCTGGATTTGAAAGTACATACATCTAAAGATATGTAAGATTGCCGGACTAGGCTAGATAATGATTGTGGAAAACAGGAATGTTCGGGGCAATCTTGGGAAGGCCTATGTCCAGCATTGAACTGCGATAGACTGACATATAAAGAGATATATTGATAAAAATTTATCTGTTTCAAAACAAAATTAAGTAGATGCTGTGAAGGATCTGCGTGGAAAGTTTGCATTAGCAAAATAATAATTTTTATATTTCATAAATTAATAGTTTTAAAAAACTTCTTTTGAAAGCCATTATTAAATAATAACAAAATTATTTCTACGATTTAAAGCGGGCGAAACTGCGGGGCATTACTACTATACTACTAGTAACTTGTATAATAAGTATTTATTTTTGCAGTGTAGAAGTAGCTTTATCTAAATGTCAAATACGTGCACAGAAATAGCTGCCGCGCATTCATGTATCAAGACTATTCTAACCATGTTGTAAGCTATACCTATTGTGTTGTAATCGAATCCAAATACCTAGAGAATAAAGTTATGTTAGTTATTAATTTTGAGAGTTTGTGTATGTGTCTGAACAATTATTTTAATGGATAACCAATTTATTTTAAAATTTTACAATTATATACATATTTACAATTCACAACTTAAGAAGTGAACACTTACGCCCAGTATTTATTTATTTGTTTTATTTATTTATTTGTTTTATTTATTTATACTTTATTGTACCACGACTACATTTTAAACATTAAACACATTTAAAAACATTTACAGACTGTGAATTACAATGGGCGGACTTATGGCTATTTAGCCATTTCTTGCAGACAACCCAATGAATTGATGTGATGTAAAATAACACCATTGATCTTAATTTTGTTACCTGTAAAATGCCTCTTTACCGCTTAATTTATATTATTTTCAATTATGGTAATTTTGTTTCTTATTGTACTTGTTATAGAAACTATGTTCAACATATTAACTAATATTAGCAGTGAGATCATAAGACCCCTTCTCCGTGTAAACGTCCTTCGTGTAAGATATACTCGCATTCTTTTTATTTGGACTTATCAATTTTAGCTAATACTTAACATACATTAGTTAACAGATATATATAAATACTAACAAACAGGGGCTCTATAAACTACGTAACGCGGAATTTTTCCATGTTGGATCCTCCCCTTGTCATGTTAAATCACACTTTCAATAACCCCCTAACAAATATTACGTCACAAGCGAGGCCCCAAGAACAATTTGTGCCCTCAATATTGTTACAAAGAAAAAAACCTTTTTTTTCTATTGCGCGTAACATTTAGGGGACATCCATTAATTACGTGAGCTCAGAATGGGGGGAGGGGTCCAATAATATATCACCAAACCTCATTTAAACCGAGGGGAGTTAATCGAAAATCTCACATCAACTTCAAAAAATATAAAATATTACAAATATTAAAAAAATATATATTTCGAGTGTTCATTTTGTCCGCTAAAATAAATCTCATGGCTATTAAAATCATTTAGTTTTTGCTTTGAATCTTATTTAATTAAAATAAATTAACTATAGTACACTCGAATAGTTTATTATTTCCCGTCAATCTCTATTATATTCAGCGTCAATCGTAAGGGGGGTATAGGCAAATCTCACTTAATCTCACTTAAAGGGGAGGGGTTCATAACTGAGCGAAAAATATCTCACGTAATTAATGAATGCCCCCGTATTACTATTACAATATGTTAGATTAAAACATTAATATAAAACTATTAAAATATATAAAGTTCCTTTAAACGTTGAGGCCAGTTATCAATAGAAGCATCTTTCCATGAGAAAACTCTTCACTACCAATCGTATGGATTATTTTAGGGACTCCAAATTATCCTGTCATTTAGAGCAAGCTATCCTCTCTAAAACAAACCATAAATCATAATCCAGCGGAATAAGATCGGGACCAGATGACGGCCAGTCTTCAGCTCTGATGAAGTCTGGAACGTTGCTTTCTATCCAAGAATTGGTGGCTCGAGTTTTATGAGCCGGCGTCGAGTCTTGCTGAAAGGACCACTCATGGTTATTGAACGTGATGTTGTTAAGGGGCTTACCTACCTTCTTGAGAATGGTATCTTGATACACTTTCGATCCTCCGTATAAGTCTAAAATTTGTATAGGCCATAGAGATCTTTGCTGTGGTCTGGATGTTTGCACTTGTGTCTTGTGTCTTTCCAGACTTCCGACACAGGAGTAAATCCTAGTGGGAGCCGTTGAGTGTGAGGCGTTTATTTATTACTAGCTGTAATCGCGACTTTTAACATCGGAATTTAACAAAATAATTATTGTTTAGTTTGCAGAGTTATAAAATAAAAATAAAAATCTAAAGTAAAAGTAGCCTAAATTACTCCTTATTACATCAGCTATCTGCCAGTGAAAGTCCCGTCAAAATCGGTCCAACCGTTTCGGAGCTGGAACAAACAGACTGACAAAAACCCCAGCAGCTCTGTTCACCTTACTCATCAACAGTAACACAATACTGCTTGAAAACAGTATTATTTAGCTGTGGTCTTCTGTAAGGTCGAGGTACTACCCCAGTTGGGCTGCTCCATATTTTGACCAGCAAAACCTAATTTACCCTCCCTAAAATCCTAACTCAATAAAACAGCTGATAATGTAAAGTACAGTAAAGTCTTCCGCTACTTTAGTAAGTAAGTAGTGTATTTCCTTTCTGCGTTTTCTGCGCTGTCAAGCAAGAAATTATTTGTAAATAGCACTTTAGCACTTGAAAAAATAAAGGGTTCGCTTGTACGTGAACCCGGTTTTTTTACTTTTGTATTATATTAATTTACTTTAATAATCTAATATATAAAATTCTCGTGTCACGGTGTTTGTAGTTAAACTCCTCCGAAACGTCTTAACCGATTCTCATCAAATTTTGTATGCATATTGGGTAGGTCTGAGAATCGAATAACATCTATTTTTCACCCCCCTAAATGTTAAGGGCAGTCCACCCCAAATTTTTTTTATTTTTTAGGTAAATTATTTATTTTTTTATTTTATTCTTTCCTATATTTCTTCCTCCTACCACCAACCCCTATTTTTAAATACCGTTTAGCGGCAAGACAACTTTTGCCGAGTCAGCTAGTAATATTATAATACTGAAAAGTGTGTTTATTTACACGCGCTAATGCCAGGAACTGCTGGTTCAAATTGAAAAATTATTTTTGTGTTTTGTAGCCCATTTACCAAGGAAAGCTAATAGGCTATTTTCCCTCAATGAATAGCCCAAGGATGGCTATAGGCTATTTTTTTCTTCAAATTTAAGCGTTTGAAACCCCAGTGCACAACAAGTGACTTTATAATTATCTTCTTTGTACTTAGTACAAGTAATATTATTGGTTCTTCTTTTTATTTATTTATTAATTTTTTTATACATAGATAGGCTGGCGTTTGACCACTATTTCACCTGATGATAAGTGAAAATTCTTCTAATTCCTTTTGTATCCTAAATCATGTTTAATTTTAAGTTTTTTTTGTTTTTTTTTTCTTAACGATTTCAAAAAAAGGTTGACGCTCAATTCTTCTGTATTTGTGTTACCTTATATCTTTTTCCTGAGTGTACGATTTTGATGATTATTTTTTTAATTGAAAGCTGGTGCTTGCCGTATGATCCCATTTAAATTTAAGCGAGATCTGATTAGTAGTGTTTGAACTATTCTTAATATTGCGTATTCGACTTCTCATTTTATTACTCAACGACCTAAATTGGAGTAGTTTTTCTTTGTTTACGACCAAATACGAATATTCTTTTCTTCAATTTTTCGTCAATTACGAAACGTTATTTATTTATACGCGTTTTCATGATGTTCTATTAACCCTCTATCTTTCTTTATACGCATTCGTATTCCGTCCAATCCGATCCAAATGAAATATTAATAAATGAAAAATACTGTATGAATAAAACAACAAGCGACTAAGTGATTCGATATTATATTAAAGGTACACCATCCTTCTAATACTTTTGTTTAAATTCATAAACGATGCTTTATAAGCATAATAAACACATGTAAGCTAACGGTAAAAAGATGGCGACGGTGCGACTGAAATAGCAATATATCATAATAGTTGGTATGACAGAGATAAGAGATTGGTAACTTAACGGATTTGCAAATCTCCGTGCGGTTGTTTGAATATTTTCCTAAATGTTTGTTGCGAAAGATTAGTAAAATGTATTTGCTTATACAAAAAAAGTTACTTTCTTACGCAAAATACGCTTTTAATATAATCTACTCATTAAATATATTTAAAAAGGAATCTCAGTAAAAATGTGTGTCCATAGCTTCCAGATGACAGCACCAAATTGAATAATTATTTTTTATCTGTGTTCTTCATTGTTAGGACTAGGCTTCTTTGAAAGAAAATTTAGATATAAGATATATTATTATTATTTTACTAAAATATAGTTGTGTGAATTTCGCAGGGTCAGTTAATATTTTAACCACTAGTCTCGACACCCGCCGGCCTAGCGTGGTAACTATGGGCAAAACACATGAGTTTACGCCATTTTTGGCGTGAACTTGTGGAGGCCTATGTCCAGCAGTGGACTGTGTTAGGCTGAAATGATGATGAATGATGATCTAAAATACTTAGAAAATAAGACTCATTGGCACAAAATCTGGAGCAGCTCGAGTGGTGAAGTGCCCCAACCTTATAGAATATCACAGACAAATAATACTGCTCTAAAATAATTAAGTGTTGTGTTCCTGTGGTTAGTAAGATAGTGAGCTCCTGGGGAGGTTCGGGGATAGGGATAGGGGATTAGCAACGCGCTTGCGATGCTCCTGATTTTACTGACATATCGTCGTTAATGTAACACTCCCCACCACTACACCAGAATGGTCTAGTTATGTATTTCATAACGTTATAGAGAGGTAAGTTTAGTATTTCCTGTGTTCGTAACAGAGGAAGTGGAAACCCCAATTGACATCAGTTATCTAAAATACTTTCGCTATGTGGCTACGGCAGTAAAAAATATAGCCACCCCGTCTCTTCCCGTGGGTGTCGTAAGAGGCGACTAAGGAATAACACAGTTCCACTACCACCTTGAAACTCAAAAAGCCGACCGATGGTGAGATTACCATCCAAGTGCTGGCTTTTAAATACACAGGCCGAAGACGGGCAGCAACGTCTTCGGTGCGACAAAACCAGCCCTGTGGTCACCAACCCGCCTGCCCAGCGTGGTGACTATGGGCAAAACACATTAATTCGCGCTATAATGTCTGGCGCGAATTTGGGGAGGCCAGTAGTGCACTGAGGTGGGCTGAACTGAAGTGAATGAATAGGTTTGTTTTGGTGATAACAATTATTGATTTTGGCACTATAAATATTTGCAAGCCCACTTTGGACTTATATATTGAATACTAGATTAGTACCATTTCCCCTCTTATACTAGAAAACTAGACCAGTTTTAATGATAGTTTTGTGCAGGGGTTGATGCATTGGCGCTCTTGGAGTTCGGTCTCAAGTGGAATATAAATTACATATATTCTTGTTGAATTAATAAGGTCTTGCGATGAAATATTTTTTAGTACTTTATAATAAATTTGTGTATTCTAAGAAATTAATATATATATTAGTATTATAACCAATTTCATAGTAATTTATAACAAACTCCGGTATTCTAGGAACTTAATATATATTTGCAACTAATCTATTAATTAAGAATGATGTAAGATAAAGCGGCCATCGTTAAAGACATGTCAGTGAAGTTTCATTTAATTACTTTTACGGCAAACTTGTTTTTAAGTAATAGTAATTTATTATTTATTTACTTATTTGTTTGTTTATTTCCTTATTAAGATAACCGTTTTTAAGTTGATTCATGAACATTTAACATTGAGAAAAAAGTATCATTAATTTAACCTAATAACCACTTATACTTAATTACTTAAACAAATCATGATTGAATTAAATAATAACAATAAATTACTAATAATTAATTAATTTAACACGAAATTTAAGAAATTAAATTATTCTAGAGATAATAATGTTTATGTTTTTTTATTTCCTGAAATAGTTCTATTTATATGTTAATTACTTGTAGGAATTTTTGTTTAATAGGAAATAGACAAGTTAAGTAATTTATATAAATAACCTTAAATTTCACGACAAAAATGACATAAAAATTTACCTTGTTTTATGTTTCGGAACCCACAAGGCTAGAATGTCACCAGAATCACGTACCAGTATTACGAACTTTGCATTTCTTTACTTTCACTGCGTTAAGATAATTAAATAACAATAAATTAATTTGTATCTTGTGCTCTTTAAAATCTTTTTAAATAAAATATTTTATGAAATTGTGTGAAAAGTAAAGAAAAGAGTTTTTGAGTTTACTGATTTAATATGGCTATTTATGTCGAAAAGTCCACATCGCGATACTCATAGGCTATGGTGATAATAAAGGGTACTACCACCAAAAGATCTTACTTATCAAATCTACCCTTTTGCATTTATTAGCACGCCTAGTAGAGTCAAAGCTTATAAATTCACATCTCGCTTAAAAGAATAGAAATAAACACAGAATGAGACAATCCTTTTTTTTTTCTTGATCCGTACCTATTGTTAGGACAAGGTTAATAAAGAATAATTTTAAAACGTGTGTGCAATTCACACACAGCAGAAGTGAAACTTCTGAAAAGTCGCAAGAAGGTAGGCCGTTACGATTTTTTTCTATCGGCGATGATCACGATTTCGTGGAAAAAGTCGTACCTAAGTGTCAACCAAATCAAATTTGGGCAGCCCTGTATTACTTCTCATGCTCTTTTATACATTTATGTGTTTCTTTCTATATCGTTACGCATTTTCGTTTCATCGAGTTTCAAATCACAATTCTAATTTCATTTCAAAAATCGATGGTTCTAAGTCAAAATATGACGGTACAAAGTTCCCCGGGTCAGTTAGTAATAGATACAAAATCGTCCTCCTAAGGATAACTATATGTATTCACAATAATCAAATTTAAAAAATTCCAAACACATTCTCTAGACCCGGAAACACAGCCAATACGTCGACAATTAAAAAAAAACAATGATTCTTCCTAATGAAACATTACCCACTATTATCATTAGAAAACAAAACGAAAGTCAAGGGGGAAAGTAAGATTATGGTTGACCAATTATAGGCAAAGCTTGATACTCAACTCACGTAGCAAGAAAGTGTGACCACTCCGTTTTAATGTTAAGGATATCATATACTTAGACTGGAGGCTTAGTTTGTGAATGTTATTTAACCGACTTCCAAAAAAGGAGGAGGTTCTCAATTCGACTGTATTTTTTTTTATGTATGTTACATCAGAACTTGTGACTGGGTGGAGCGATTTCGACAAATTTTCTTTTAATCGAAAGGTGGTGTGTGCCAATTGGTCCCATTTAAATTTATTTGAGATCTAACAACTACTTTTCGAGCTATATCTAATAATGCGTTTTTACTTGACGCTTTTTTCGTCGACCTACGTTGTATTATATCACATAATTTTCTACTGAATATACTGATTTTGATAATTCTTTTTTTGTTGGAAAGAAGATATAGATAGATTAGATATCCCTAGTTTAGTACCATGATAAGGAAACCAGGATCTGATGATGGGATCCCAGAGAAATCGAGGGAAACTCTCGAAAATCCCCAATAACTTTTTACTGGGTGTACCGATTTTGATAATTTTTAATTTAATCGAAAGCTGATGTTTATCATGTGGTCACATATTAATTTTATCGAGATCTGATAACTACTTTTTGAGTAATCTTTGATAACGCGCAGTTACTTGACTATTTTTTCGTCGATCTACGTTGTATTACTCGTCGATGTAATTGAAGTCGGTTTTTTTTCGTTTGCGAGCAAACACAATTATTAGTTAGTAACATTCAGCGCCTTGGGCCAATAAAGTTTGCCGCTCCATAAATTAAGGGAAAAAAGATCGATATGTATCTAAAATAAAACACAAACTGGAAATCCCTACTTTGTTTATCATATAATTATTATTATTTACTCTTTGGTAAAATGGAAACGGAACGGTAATAAATAAAATTCAGTATAGTCATCAAATTTACTGTAAATATGTAAAAATTCCAAAACATGTGATAAAAAGCCACACGCCGTAGTGGTAAATGTGTTAAAAATTTATTTGTTTTATATATGTACAATAAAAATATTATAAACACATACAAATGGTTTGTTATTAAACAAGTTTGTTTTGAAATATAAGACTTTTGAATACTTAAAGGTCGCGTCCTTGAACAGTGTTTTATTTAGTTTTGATGTTTTAAACTAGATGGCGCTGACTACCTATAAAGTTTAAAAGTTAGCATTTAAACTCTTCAATCTCATTGTAAATTATCTATGGCTGCACTTCTCTGCATTCATCTTGTAACCTGCCGCTGCTGGTCATAGACCTCTTTCTCCATGTAGGAGAAGGATTGGAGCTTAATCAGCCACGCTGCTTCACTGCGGGTTGGCGGATTTGTTTCCTACTATGAGTAACGATCGCTATCAGATATTTATAATAACAACCGGGACCGACAGTTTAACGTGTTCTCCGAAGCACAAGAGAGAGACAAAGACATCCAAACTGGGAAGAAATATTTGTACATTTATAAATATACATTCCGAGCGGGAACTCGAACTCGAACCTGCTAACCGTCGGTGTTCTAGGTACTCGCAACACTACACCAGAGCGTTTGCACTTATTTATTTATATGTAATTATTAACTACATACTTACCCAAGTGCCTACAAAGGGCGACATTATGCATTCACGCACGAGCCAACCTTGTATTCATTTATAAAACATACATTTTTGTTATCTACTTTCGTTTTTAACTGACGATGAGTTACTTATTGTTGTTATTTCGTCATTACGGGATTAGTTGAAACTTTGACGTTTGAGCTGTACAAAACTAAGTCGTATCTATAATTACTACCTTGTCAATTGCGTGTATCTAATGCCACTATTTTGGTGACTGTTTTCTAAAACAATGAACAGATGATTCAGCACTCCAATAATTACATTTCAATTATTTTATAACGAGTAGAGTTGAGAATCTATGGAGCTGACAGCAGATTGTTTTTTTTTGTTTTCATAAAATAATAATTCAACTGCACAATTTTTCGCTAACTAGTATCTAACTAGTTAGCGAAAAATTGTGCAGTAGTGGTATCGCTCTAATTTATAAACATAAAAATGTATGTTTGTGCGTGTGTGTGCGTGTGTGTGCGTGCAATTCACACACAGCAGTTATATATTTTTATTCTTAACCGACTTCCAAAAAAGGAGGAGGTTCTCAATTTGACTGTATTTTTTTTTTTTTTTTTTTTTTATGTATGTTACATCAGAACTTTTGACCAGGTAGACCGATTTCGACAAATTTTGTTTTAATCGAAAGGTGGTGTGTGCCGATTGGTCCCATTTAAATTTATTTGAGATCTAACAACTACTTTTTGAATTATATCTAATAATGCGTTTTTACTTGACGCTTTTTTCGTCGACCTACGTTGTATTATACCACATAACTTTCTACTGGGTGTACCGATTTTGATAATTCTTTTTTTGTTGGAAAGGGGATATCCCTAGTTTGGTACCATGATAAGGAAACCAGGATCTGATGATGGGATCCCAGAGAAATCGAGAGAAACTCTTGAAAATCCGCAATAACTTTTTACTGGGTGTATCGATTTTGATAATTTTTACTTTAATCGAAAGCTGATGTTTATCATGTGGTCACATATAAATTTTATCGAGATCTGATAACTACTTTTTGATTAATCTTTGATAACGCGTATTTACTTGACATTATTTTCGTCACCTTACGTTGTATTATACCTCATAACTTTTTACTGGTGCACCGATTTTGACGTTTCTTATATAAATTAAAAGCTACTATTCGTCACGTGGTCCCATTCAAATTTAATTGAGATTTGATTCGTAATTTGTGAGTTATATCTAATATTGCGTATTTACTTGACGGTTTTTTCGTCACCCTACGTTGTATTATACGTTATATCTTTTTACTGGGTGCACTGATTTTGATCTTTTTTGTATAAATCAAAAGCTAATACTTGTCATGTCGTCCGTTTTAAATATGATTGAGATATAATGAGCAATTTTTGAGTAATCTTTGATGACACGTATTTACATGACGATGTTAAGACGACTGTGGTCATGTTCAATACTTTGCCAAAACGCCATCTATCAAAAAATGTAATGAAATTACTTCGTTCACTATAGATCAAATTACAATATTCCACTAGAGTAGAGAGTAGCAGTTTATTCGTTATAAATATATTTGAGCTTTTAATTTTTGAGTTATCGCTAATACTGAGTATTTACTTGGCTATTTTACGTCGACCAACGTTATATTAACCTCATTACTATTTTACTGGGTGGACCGATATCGATAATTCTTTTTTTAATCGATAGGTGGTGCTTGTCATGTGGTCCCATTTAAATATAATTGAGATTTGACTCGAACTTTTTGAGCTATATCTGATATGGCGTATTTACTTGACTGTTTTTGGAGTTTTCTCCTTAAGAATCGATTTTCATTTAAGGCCCCGGAATGAAAAAATTGAACAGTAAAATCTACTGAACGAATGACCTTGTTAGAGATGGCGTTCAGACGTTTTCTAATAACGCAATTAGGTTCCGATAGATGGCGTTATTGCATTCATTTATTTACAATTTGATATAGTAATAATATATTTCTTAGACTAGTAAGCCTTTTTGTGCCTATTCAGACAGTTGATCTGAAGGGGTAAACTCCAGTCGTGCATCGGAGCTGTGTGAAAACATGAACATTACATATTTTTAATAAAAAAGACATAAACCGTAATTCAATATAAATCCGCTTCAACTAAAAAACCCGCCGTAATAAGCGATGTCAGCGCTTCGCGCGAATCGACGACGGGCCTTTTATGAAATTTCTGCCTACAATCGCTAACAAAATGTTAGAAATAACAGTAGAACATTATATAATTCTACAATTTTATAATGTCGCGTTATATGGAATACGAACAAAGTATTACTATTTTTTCGTCGATCTACGTTGTATTACTCTTCGATGTAATTGAAGTCGGTTTTTTTTTCGTTTGCGAGCAAACACAATTATTTATCCTGTCGCGTTTTTGTCATCGATTTCAAATCACAACGATTCTCAAGAAATTTCACTCCAAAAACAACATTTAAGTCTTTAGATCTCAATGCTTGGACATTAGCGATTATTAACAAATCAAAAATACTTTTTACCTAAATTCTTATGACTTAACGTAAAATATATAAACTAAATGTACCTTCACTGTCACGTACTGCCTTATAACAGAAAAAAAAGTAAAAATTCGAAAAACCCATGGCAGCTAGATAAAAGTTTTGCAACAACTCAAAACATTAAACTGTTTACACACCAAAGAGGACCCATATATATTTTTTTTAATTTCACAGATAACATATTATCAATAAACAACCGCAGTTTGTCACAACATAATCAGTTGTTTTGTTGTCATTGCGGATATTGCTTTGGATTTCACGCATTTACTAATAGTAGATAAGGATTGGTTTACGCTGGATACTTAATTACCGGTTAAAAACACTAAATACGTAGAATTCACTCATTGTACATTATTTACATTGAAAACGTGACTACCTAATTGTTTTTTGTTCTTTTTTTACTTTTTTAGTCCTACTTTGAAGTAGAAGATATCCAAAAACCTAGCCAAGGTCTGACTTCCACGACCTCTTTCAAGTGAATCAGTCTTTTGATAGATTGATTGATTTAGCCTGTAACATACCTCTGCTAGGCCTTGGGACCTTGCTCTGCATGGATGGGAGCTTTATCCACCATGCTGATCCACTGAGACTGTCGTTAACCGTTAATACAAACACACATTCGGCTTTAGTATCGAGTCTACTACATCCAATTATTTTTATATTTTGGATGTACGTAATTCGATCTGTTAAAGTTTTATTATAAGTACCTATGTAACTATATACAAATGCTTTTTACGCTTAGTCTTTTTATTTGGGGAGGGCATTATAAAAGTAAAGAATATAGCCACCCCCACTCTTCTCGTGGGTATCGTAAGAGGGGACTAAGGGATAACATGGTTCCACTACCACTTTGGAAATTATAAAGCCGACCGATGGCAGGATAAAAATCCAACTGCTGGCTTTGAAATACACAGGCCGAATACGGGCAGCAGCGTTTTCGGTGCGACAAAGCCAGCCCTGCGGTCACCTATGTAATAAAAAAAAGTATTTCAGTATACAGCTTATTCCACCATATAAAAGTTTACGCTACATCAGACATCCTCTCAGATGTAGCAGGTATATAAGCTGTGGAAACCATTTACCATCAGGTAGGTCGTACGCTTGTTTGCCGACCTAGTTAAATGAAAAAAAAAATAAGAATCCAGACGACTACATATTCAAATGGATTATTAGTCTACTTTGTGATAAGAATGGTGAACCATTGAATATAAGTTGGATTCCACTTAGACTAAAGTGTTTCCAATATTCAAAACGGCTCGTTATTGTTTTTTATGCAAAAAGGTCTATTTCTAAATGTAGAAATCTGGTTTAATTTACTTTAAAGCTAGTATTGTTCTTTTTTAAAAATTTATTGTTCTTTTTTTAAAGTTGTGTTTTGTCTTTTAATCTTAAACGTGTATTTACCCAGAATCTGTTGTTTTTTTGGGCGTTTACATTATCATTTAGATGACGCGGAATATCCTATTAGTTTTGAGAAGTCTGGCGTTATTATCTGGTAAATACGGCTGTGACGTTAAACGGGAAACTGAACAGCTTTATACGTGAGTGTGCCAAGATATTTCTTAAAGTACTGTTTATTTAGGTTACCAACAAAACCTCTTTAGGGCATGTTTCACCGGTTATGAATAACGCTATTTCACGGATGACGGTATCTAACCGAGAAAAGTAAGAAAAGTTTGATTTATTGCCTTTGCACCATAGAACTCCACTATATTTATGAGATATTGTTATTCGCAAATATAAAACTGGCCCTTAAACTTTAACTTATTTGCGACTTACCGTAATTTTCATTTTAAATGAGTCGCACGTAACTGTCTGCAACCTGTCCGAAATATCGCTTCAGCCTGTAATATCCCACTGCTGGGCATAGGCCTCTTTCCCTATGTAGAAGAAGGATCAGAGTTGGCGGTTATATTCCCTACTATGAGTAACGGTCGCTATAAAGTGTACATGATAACAACCGGAACTGACGGCTTAACGTGCTCTCCGTGGCACGGTGGACAGCCCCACAAGGACTGCACAAACACCTAGACCACGGCAAACATCAGTATGGCCAACGCCTTATAGTTTGTCATGTGCGGGGATCGAACCCGCAACTGCCAGCGCAACAGCCACAATCCAGTGCTGTGACCGTTGCGCCAACGCTTCGTTCGTTTGATTGCAGCATTTAATCAAAATACACCACTAAATATGTTGGAATAAATAATAAAGTTGTTTAATATAGTACATTATTACGTAAATTAAGAAATCCGGAACAGACTGAATATAAAGCGGATACATTGCGTAGAAAAATGTTTGCGTGTCTTCGATATTACACTCTACGTGCGAATGACTGCTCAGGTATGATTTATAAATTTAACATAAATTAATTTATGACAGTATATTTATTTCTATTTAAATATAAATAATGGTATATATATATTGTGAGGCTTTATAATTTTAGGCATAAGTCCAAACAAAGGTATAATTGTGTTGGCTCGCAAACAAACAAAAAAAAGCGGCTTTAATTACATCGACAAATAATATTACGTAAGTGTCGATAAAACAGCCACCATTATTAGGGATAACTCAAAAACTACTTAGATCTCGTTCAAAAAGTTAACTTTCGATTAAAAAAGATTAATCAAAATTGGTAAAAAGTTATAAGGCCCCTCTTTTACAAGTCTACTCAAAACCTAATAATATAAAAAATCAAATAAACCGCGAGAGAGTTATTGCATAAACCATTTTATTATCAATGACAGTGTAGACCGTCATATGTTATCTGAGCTCGCGTTCATCATTAGCATCAATAAAATAATCGGTCAGTTCAGTGCATCACTGGCCGTCGGACGAGCTAGTTGTAACGAGACATAAAATAAATAAATTTACGTAACGAAAAAAAAACTTTGACGTGGACTTCTATCGTTGGGTTTTTGTCATTGTGTATTTGTGGTTTTTAAAAAGTTAATAAAATAATCATGGCGGAAGGCGACATGCCATTGGTGACGAGTTATGGCGGTAGCGAAATCGAATTTGGCGCGAATGGGAAAGTGTCAAAATCTAATTCAAGGTCAGTTTTTTGTAAGTTTTCCTTCAAAGAGGATTTACTGTGTAAAATAGTTTTTTTATTGTAAAATTATCTATTGAGCAATTACTTTTATAGTTAGTAATGTTGTTCTTTTGTTTGTTTTTAGGCACGTTCTTTTATTGTGACATAGTTGGGGGTATGACGATTAGTTTTTGTTGGAGGACGTTTATTTTACATATTTTTCATGAGAAGACGTTATGACTTTGTTATTAATTTGAAAATTAAATTTTAAAAACAAATAACTAAAATCATAAATACAGATATAATTGAAAGTGATTCAAGACAAAAGATCCTTTTTGTCTTTTTTTTTGCTTTTTTTTTAATATCTCGCTTTATAAAGTAAGGGTTAAAAGCATTTATCCTTATTAATAATAATTAGAATACATTCCAAATAGAAAAAAGTTGAATTACTATAAAACTTTTTATTTAATTTTTTTATGAAGTAGATACAAAACATAGTCGAATAACTGTTCTTTTATTTATTTTGTTTTGTCTAAAATACAAAGTATACATATAAAATAAAAAATGTTACTAAGCATTCCTAGGACGTGTTTATTTATTTATTTTTTAATTTATTTTTTACAAAATCAAAGGTCACAGATAAACAAAATGATTATATTGTCTTAAAGTATGCCACGATTACGATCGAGCGCGAAGGTTGTATATTTAAATAAATTAGATGTACCTTATACACATAATTGACTGCGAGATGTTCATAAATATGTGTTATTATGAACAAAGCAAAAATATTTAACACGTATTTTATACCGATCTATACTATCTTTCGCTTGTATAATAATGGCTGGGTTGTTGATAAAATGTTAAGTGAACTAACAATTTATTTGAATAGTTATGTAACTATATTTAGCATAATTTATTATTAACTTTGTGTACTTTGACCATCGGTTTTTATATTAGACAGTCAAATAAATTTACGCATTTATTGTATTAAGATAGATTTTGGCAAGTTATCGAGTAATGCCTGGTTAAAGAATAAAAATAAAAATTGCTTATTCAAGACCAACTGCCAATCTTCATTTTACAAATTAAAACAAGCTGACTTGGCGAACTTCGTACGGCCTTATTTTTTATTCTTAAATACAATAATTGCAAATTTGATTAAAATCGGTTAAGTAGCTTAGGAGTCCATCGCAGACAAACAACGTGACGCGTAATTTATATATATATATATTAAGATTATATCTGTTTTAATTGATTATAGTTAAAGTGAAGTGATCATCGATTCGGAATGTAGATTCTGCAGAAAGAAACTCCGCAGTTACTCTTTAAAAAAATCTGATTTCTTTATTCAATAACGAATCGTTTTTTGACAATGAGAAAAGGACTTAAACGTTCTTCGAATTTTTTAATCGATTTAAAAGAGTCACGGCATTACTTTATTAGCCTGTAATAGTTTTCTAATGGTAAAGAAATATATTTAAAAAAAAAATGTTAATCTGTTGATATTGAATAACCAACAGACTGAATTTTCGCATTTATAAGTTATATGGAATAGATTAGCGAATAATTTATAGTATTGGTAGCGTTGCTTTATTGTATGTGTGATGTCATATGAAAATTAATCTACATACATAAATAAAAAATTATTTCCGAAATGTATGTACGCGCATAATTTTTGAACGACAGCATCAAATTGGTTTTCCTTTTTCTTATTGTTTGTTTTTCGTTTTAATGATATTATTTAATTACAAAAATAACATTGAGAATAACTCTTCTTATTATATTTAATGTAATAAATTAGGAAAAGCGGTCAGTTTCAAGCAATGTTGTGTTCCTGTTGGTGAGTAAGGTGACCAGAGCTCCTGGGAAATTGGGGATAGGGTCGACAACGCACTTGCGATGCTTTTGGTGTTGTAGACGTCTATGTATAAGCTATCGTAATCGCTTACCATCAGGTGTACGCTTGTTTGCCGACCTAGTTTTATGAAGAATAAAAAAAGACCAATATTCTTTCTTGTTTGTATAAATTATTTGTTTGATAAAAAAAGATTCCAATAATATATAAAAGGTATTTGTTATACTGAGGACACCAAAACTGGTTATACAAGGAATAGCTAACACTATTTTCCTGTATCTGCTTGGGTCTGCTTGGTTGGTTTTTCACATACTTAAAAACTAGCTTAAATATATATTGTTTATATATTTCAAGGCCTAACAATATTGACTATTTATAATAACATTCTTTTGATTTTTGTTATTACTTCGAAAAAGGAAGTAGTTCTCAATTCGACTGAATTTTTTATGTGTGTTATTTCATAATTTTTTACTGGGAGTACATATTTTGATCATTATGATTTGAGCTATCCCAAATAATATGTATTTAACTGACAATGCTTTCAACTACCTACGTATTACTTGTCGATGTAAATTGGAAGTCAGTTTTTTTTTTTTGTCAGCGAGCAAACACAATTATTTAATCACCGGCTTTTAATAAATCTAAAAGAGCACAGATGATATGCGGTCGAGGGTACAATCTCAATAGAAATATGAGGACTGAAGAATATTACTGTTTAACCTTAAGAGTCAGAAAATTATTTTATTATCTTATATAGGGGTGAAAAATTATTAATAAATATAAATTTGTATAAAAAGTAAATCTATTTTGGCATTCTTTGACATCTTATAAGAATGCCATCTATCATTCTTTTTGCGTTAAATATTAAAAAAAATTGTGTTTGCTCGCAAACGAAAAAAAAACCCGACTTCAATTACATCGACAAGTAATACAACGTAGATCGACGAAAAAATAGTCAAGCAACTACGCGTTATCAAAGATTACTCAAAAATTAGTTATCAGATCTCGATAAAATTTAAATGTGACCACATGATAAACATCAGCTTTCGATTAAATTAAAAATTATCAAAATCGATACACCCAGTAAAAAGTTATTGCGGATTTTCGAGAGTTTCCCTCGATTTCTCAGGGATCCCATCATCAGATCCTGGTTTCCTTATCATGGTACCAAACTAGAGATATCCCCTTTCCAGCAAAAAAAGAATTATCAAAATCGGTATATCCAGTAGAAAGTTATGCAGTATAATACAACGTAGGTCGACGAAAAAAGCGTCAAGTAAAAACGCATTATTAGATATAACTCGAAAAGTAGTTGTTAGATCTCAAATAAATTTAAATGGGACCAATTGGCACACACCACCTTTCGATTAAAACAAAATTTATCGAAATCGGTCTACCCGGTCGAATAACTACAGTCGAATTGAGAACCTCCTCCTTTTTTGGAAGTCGGTTAAAAATTAAAAAGGAGGTTTTATGTATACCTAAACCTAAGTATATTACCTTACTATTTTTTTTTTTAATTTTGATTGTACTTATTATAAAAGTTTACTAAGTTTTTAATACTTTAGTTATCAATTTATTACTAAAATAGTTTAACAGCAGGAAGTACTCGTAGAATGGGCCTTTAGGATCTGCTTCTCAATTAATTACAACTTATAGATTCCCTTTTGCGAATAGAAATATCTCATAAATTTAGGGATATTCGATATTAAAAAACCGGTGAAACAGGACCTCCATAAATTTATACCAATAAAATAAAATAAATGTCGTTATTAAGATGACAATAAATACTTTGTAATATTAATATAAACATTACACATTATTTACAAGTGCAGTATATAATTTGTAGTTGAAATAATTAACTTTCATGCGCTATTGTTCATTTTTTAAATATTTTCTCTATTTTTGGCGTTATATTATTGTTATTTTCTTTATGTAATTTCGAATCTATAGTAATAAAGGGAGTGCCGGTTTTTTTGTTCCGTTATACTGCGAAAACTACAGAACCGATCGGAATAATACTTGTACCATAAGATGCGGCGTGTTTTGGAGAAGGTTTTAGTATGTGATGTGTTGGTGATTACTTCACGTGTAACAAAATATGGACAGACAGAGGTCGCTAGTAAATACATAAATAAAACCATTACATACTAACAATGTAAATGAAGCATCTCCAGCAATAATTGTTTTAAATTAACATCTACATTCTAGACTTACAATGTATTCAATGACTGCTTAATAAAAATAAATATTTATATTACAACACAATATTTTATGGACTATTAAGTTGACTTACGTGTTTAGTTTCGTGTTCATTTGAAGACGACCGCTCTGGTGTAGTGCTGTTTCCCGCTCGGAGTGAATATTTGTATTCCGTTCTAGGTATCTGTCATTATAGGTTTCCCCGTGCCTCAAATAGGACGTTAAGATGTTGGTACCGGTTGTTCTCATATATATGTTTCAATATACTATGTACCGAAAAAAAATTTTTGGATACGGGGGGTGGCAGTATAGTGGCGTATTCACGGGGGGGGGGGGGGGGGGGTAGTAATGGACGACCCCATGATTATGTTTTACTTCTATAAATATGTAATAATGACATTATCAATCAATATAACAAGTCGATGTACGAATACATTGTACAATAAATTATTTTTATCACTCGGATACAATAAAAACTGTCGTTTGCTATTTATACTTTCATTAATATACATTATGTTGATAATGATTATTTTCAACTTTTAAATACGTGATCTTTTTGCTTGTTCCTTTTTCCATTAAAAATATAACAGCTAAATCTTGCTTTTGAAGTAGTGTTGTGTTCCAATCGACAATCGGCAACGCGCTTGCCATGCTTCTATTGCAGGCGTCTAAAGGCGCGTAAGACGGTAAGCGCTTTCAAGCGGACCGTCTGCTTGATTGCCACTGTTGTACGTACTATAAAAAAAAAAATCAGCATAATGGCCGCCTTTGATTATGAAATATATTAATAACCTATAAATTAATGTCTGACCCAATTATAGTAATGTTTAACGATAACCCGTCTTGAACTTTGAAATGCTTAATGCAACTATTAGTATTTTGTGGTTTTACTTATCTATACTAATATCGTAAAGCCGAAAAAGTTTGTTTGTTTGTTTGTTTGTTTAAATTCGTTAATCTCAGGAACTACTGACTCGAATTGAAAACTTATTTTTGTGCTGGATAGTCCATTTAACGTAGAAGGCTGTGTGCTTATTATTTAAGTGCGTACTCAAATGTTACGCGGGTAAAACCGCGGGTCATAGTTAGTAAATTTCTTTAGTTACGTATCCTTTGGAACATTCTTATTTATTTCTTTATCACACACTAGCAACTGAACCGATTTTAATGAAACTTAGTATGTAGGTAACTGAAAATTCAGAATAACACATAATAGAAAATAATGCGGGTGTAACCGCGACTTACATCTAGTGTATTATAAATACGTATATTTTGATATACTTATCTTTGTAACTCAATCACGACAGAACGACTGAACTGATATCAATGAAATTTGGTACAAAAATTGTATTTGCAGGCAAACGAAAAAAACCGACTTCAATTATATCGACAAGTAATACAACGTAGGTAGACGAAAAATTAGTCAAGTAAATACGCATTATCAAAGATTATTCCAAAAGTTGTAATCAGAACTCGATGAAATTTAAATGTGACCACATGATAAACATCGGCTTTCGATTAAATTAAAATTTATCAAAATCGTTACACCCAGTAAAAAGTTATGCGGATTTTCGAGTTTCCCTTGTCTTATAAAAAAAAAAAAAATCGAATTGAGTAACCTCCTCCTTTTTTGAAGTTGGTTAAAAATAGGCTATATAATCTGGATTAATTCACAAGAATATCGATTGTTTTATTGTCGAATGGATAACAAAATTGTAACTAGCAAGTTTCCGACTGCGCAAAGTAAACGTCTCCTTTTTGGGTTATGGTATTCGCATGTAGGTATAATAAAATCCCACGAACGATATTGAAAATGTCTGACAATAAATTTAAAGTTTAATGGTTAAAACTTATTATTCGGTGAAGGATTACATAAATGATAAAGATGTGTGGACTTAGTGACGCTGTATTTCATGCAAGATATTAACCTTTGTATAACACAAAATTATATTTTTATTATAGAGTATCTGCGGAGTTTCTTCCCTTTTGAATAAACTTATTTTTGAATTTGTATTAACACCAAGGTTATTATTATCCCAAATAAATGTAAAACACCTGTTAGATAGGTTCTTAAAAAAAGTAAATAAACATCTATGTATAGAAAAAAATGTAAATAAAATATAAATAATTCAGTTATAACAATTGTGATAATATGTAAAGTTGGTAAATAAGGTTGGCTAACGCCATTGTTAATTATACCGCAGAGGTCTTACGTAAGTTGAACGTACGTACAATATTTGTACAGAAGTACTATTAGTAATTATTATTGTAAAAAGTTGTTTTTGGATGCAATATATTTTTTAACCGACTTCCAAAAAAGAAGGAGGTTCTCATTCGACTGTATTTTTTTTTTATGTATGTTACATAAGAACTTTTGACCGGGCAGACCGATTTCGACAAATTTTGTTTTAATCGAAAGGTGGTGTGTGCCAATTGGTCCCATTTAAATTTATTTGAGATCTAACAACTACTTTTCGAGTTATATCCAATAATGCGTTTTTACTTGACGCTTTTTTCGTCGACCTACGTTGTATTATACCGCATAACTTTCTACTGGATCTACCGATTTTGATAATTCTTTTTTTGTTGAAAAGGGGATATCCCTAGTTTGGTACCGTGATAAGGCAACCAAAATCTGATGATGGGATCCCAGAGAAATCGAGGGAAACTCTCGAAAATCCGCAATAACTTTTTACTGGGTATACAGATTTTGATAATTTTTAAGTTAATCGAAAGCTGATGTTTATCATATGGTCACATATAAATTTTATCGAGATCTGATAACTACTTTTTGAGTAATCTTTGATAACGCGTAGTTGCTTGACTATTTTTTCGTCGATCTGCGTTGTATTACTTGTCGATGTAATTGAAGTCGGTTTTTTTTTCGTTTGCGAGCAAACACAATTATTCGTTTTATTTAATTTCAACTTTTTTTAAGCTTATTTGGATAAAGATGTTATTGTATTCAGCCTTATGTATGCATGAATCAATTATAAAATTTCTATTTAAAATATGTAGGTATAGTAAAACTATGTAAATTTTTTACTTTGTATATATTGTTATTGTACACCAAAGGACGACATTTTTCATCGAAAAAAAATGTATGTTTGAAGAAAAAACATAAACTTGTATAAAAGGCGGTTTTATCATTAGAAGAGAGATATAATATAGAATAGAGTAAAGTTGAGTAAATAAGTGGTATATGCAAACAATAAATGCTAATATAAACAATAACAGTCCATACCGCCTTAGTTATGCTGTGTGTCAACCGCTGTATGCGCAAAAACTCTTTGTTATCTAACCGAGAAGTTCTTTGTTAATCTAAACCCACACATATGAATAAAATTGCACATAATGCGGAAGCTCGTATGGCGAGCATTATAATTACTCAAAGAGATTATTGTTTTGTATTTATTGTTATCTGTATTTAATTCACTACTTTTATATTTAATTCCGAAGTTTTTATTAAAATAACAACTATTTAGATAACGAATAATTACTGGCAGCATAGATAATGTGACAAAAAGTTAGACAAAAAACAAAAAGATATTAACGGTAAGAATATCAAAACTATTTAGTTAACGAATACAATATTTATTGGCAGCATACATAATGCGACAAAAAAAAATATTAAAAAACATGATAATATAATCTTTTTTTTTAATGACAACAAAATGGTGAATACGAAACAGCTGATCCGAGATGAAAAAATATAACGGTACTTTTATCGCATTTAAAAAGTATTCCCTTTAAAAAAAAAAAACAAAGAATTATAATCAGATTTAAAAATGAATACAAAATGGCGGTCATGAAACAGTTGATCCAAGATGTATTTAAAAGTTCAACGTCCGTTGTCGCAATATTTGAATTCATACGGCAATTAATTAATATACGCTATTTTAGCTTCTGGTGTTGCAGGCGTCTATTATCTATGGTAATCGCTTACCATTAGGTGAGGCGTACTTTTGTGGCGACCTAGTTGTTTAAAGAAATAATTATGATTGAAAATGATTCTCAAATTTAATGATAATTTTACCGATATTCTGTACGTTTCCTCTGGTGGTTATTACCTTGTACGAAGGTCAAGAATCTTACCGTTTTTTAACTTGTCATGCAGAGGTTAAATTAATAAACACTTTAATGTGAACCCACTTATAAACCAGCGGCAAAGGTTATAGTTAATTTTTTATATAAATATTTTTAATAAATTTTGTTGTTTTTTTTTTACTAGATTTTAAGAATTTTGTAGAACAGTTTTAACCGGGTATTAATTTGATGTCTCCACAAGGAAAAGAGGTAACGCCGAATGTATTTTGGGAATTCCCTTTTTTTTAAGGGAAAACCACTCAAAAATGTGTTATAATTATGTTTCTGCTATTATTATAATATTTTGAACCTAAAAATTGTATTTAAATAGGTAGCATTTTCAGAATATAACTTTATCTACCATGCCACGTGTAAATGTTGTAAGGATATTGATACAATATTATATATATTGTGAATATATTAATTTTTATATGTTTATACATAAAAAATTATATTAAGCTATATTAAGCAATATATTAGGCAATATGATGCAATCATTCGTAATTTCTACGCGTAGATTCAATTATATGTAGTTTCTTAAAATATTATATACCTACTTGTTTGTTTCCTTGTTGACTGATGTTCAAAAAAAAATTCCATTTCCCCCTAAATGAGACAGAGTCCCTATAAAGAGTTTTGCTTAGGAATGTTTTTTTTTGGCTATCGAATTTTTTTATTACTAGCTCTGCCAAGGGGCTTCACACGCGTTAATTTAAGGAAAAAAATAGCGTATAGCATTCGGTTAAAAGGCTATCCAATAAAGAATCATGGCACTGTGATATTTAAAAACTAAAACTATCGTAAACAATAAGCAATCTAATTAATGAAGAAACCTATAATAATTTAATTGCTGTTATCAAAATTAACACTTTCCTGTGGAATAAAATATTATTTTAAACTTTATTTATTATTTTATTTGTCAGAATTTTTAATTAATACGTGAAGCAAAAATTTGAATCCCTTCGGACGGAGGAGTATAAAATCTCACACACTAATACTTAATACAAAGAAGAATGCAGAATGATATTTTTTTATCATGCATAAAAAATACGTTAAATCAATAAAAAAAAACATTACACACACTACCGTGTATTTGACACACACACGTATACATATACCTATACTCTTTTGTTTAATGTTCAAACGTATAATATAAATCAATTATGGTCAAATTCCGACCACTGTGCGACCACTAGTTGTAACTAATATGTATTGTCATAAATTTTATCTATTTTTTATAAAACATTTTAAGTTAGCTGTTTATAGTTTTTTGATATCTTGACTAAAATAATAAAAATGATAAGTATATGCTTTATATTTTTATGTATCTCGAATTCTTTGTATATCTTAATTTAAATTAAGTTTCCTTAACTTAAATTTCAGTCGCTAATAATATATTTTTTTTCTATTTCAGGTAAATACAAATGCAACTCTTCAAAAATGGGTAAAAAAAAACAATCAAATCATGCTTTATATCAATCATAAATATTTATTACCTACACTCAATTAACTTAAATAAGGTAGGGGGCACAGAAGGAAATTTCCTGCTCAACGTATGGAGCAGCCCGACTGGGGTAGCACCTCGACCTTACATAGGATCACAGATAAATAATACAGTATTCAAGCAGTGTTGTTTTCCAGTTGGTGAGTAAGGTGACCAGAGCTATTGGGGGAAATGGGGATAGGGTCGGCAAAGCGCTTGCGATGCTCCTGGTGTTGCGATGTCTATAAGCTATGGTAATCGCTTACCATCAGGTGAGCCGTACGCTTGTTTGCCGACTTAGTTAAATTTAAAAAATACAAACATTAAAATGACGTCGTCTTAAATAATTCATGTTAAAATGAAGCTACTTAACTAAAAACAAGTTGATTAGCCTAAAAGGAATGCGGTAACTATTTTATATGCTTAAATTTATTCTACATAATCTACATATACAGGTTTTATAGATATATTATTATATAGAGGTGAATACAAGTGAGATACATGCAATTGAACCAGATACCATTTCTAAGATCAACATGACAAAACATCAGTCGACTTTGAGTTATGTTGTATGACGCTGAAACTAGCAGCCACTCTTTATATCTCTGCTTCTAAACAACAGATTGATTTGTAACTTTACACAAATTAGTATCGTTTGTTCATCTAACTATACTACTATACCACCCCTTCTATTTTTTTTTAAATTTAAAAACTAAAAAAGGAGGCTAATTCGATATAAAAGCTAAAAAATTAATGTTACTAAGCATAAAATAGGGTCAAAATTTGAAAACAAAGGTAATTTATAATAACAAGAAAGATTAGAAAAAAAAAAAATTTACTTTAATTTTTTTTAATTTGGGATTTTTTCTAAGCAGACGATTAAATATAATTTATTAAAGTTATCATATCTCGGCTCATAGACACTGCATTTTGTTGTAACTTTGCAGAAACCTTTTCTTTACTATCAAGAAAAGATAAGACAATTTTCAAAGCGGATACTCAACCCCTTCTATTTATTTTTTATTTTATTTTTTTCTCTCTAAGACAACGCCTATGTACCATTTCTTCAAATGTCTATATCTCTGCTCGTGGACACTACATTTTGTTGTAACTTCGCAGAAACCTTTCTGTTACTGTCTAGAAACGATGATAAAAAATTCAAAAGGGATACTCAATCCCTTCTATTTTTTTTATTTTTTTTTTCTCTAAGACAATGTCTATATACTACTTTTTCAAATGTCTATATCTCTGCTCATGGACACTACATTTTGTTGTAACTTCGCAGAAACCTTTCTGTTACTGTCTAGAAACGATGATAAAAAATTCAAAAGGGATACTCAATCCCTTCTATTTTTTTTTATTTTTTTTTTTCTCTGAGACAATGCCTATGTACTACTTTTTCAAATGTCTATATCTCTGCTCGTGGACACTACATTTTGTTGTAACTTCGCAGAAACCTTTCTGTTACTGTCTAGAAACGATGATAAAAATTTCAAAAGGGATACTCAATCCCTTCTATTTTTTTTATTTTTTTTTCTCTAAGACAATGCCTATATACTACTTCTACAAACTTCTATATCTCTGCTCGTGGACACTACATTTTATTGTAACTTCGTAGAAACCTTTCTATTACTGTCTAAAAACGATGATAAAAATTCCAAAAGTGATACTCAATCCCTTCTATTTTTTTTTATTTTTTTTTTCTCTAAGACAACGCCTATGTACCATTTCTTCAAATGTCTACATCTCTGCTCGTGGACACTACATTTTGTTGTAACTTCGCAGAAACCTTTCTGTTACTGTCTAGAAACGATGATAAAAATTTCAAAAGGAATACTCAATCCCTTCTATTTTTATTTTTATTTTTTTTTTCTCTAAGACAACGCCTATGTACCATTTCTTCAAATGTCTATATCTCTGCTCGTGGACACTACATTTTGTTGTAACTTCGCAGAAACCTTTCTGTTACTATCTAGAAACGATGATAAAAATTTCAAAAGGGATACTCAATCCCTTCTATTTTTTTTTATTTTTTTTTCTCTAAGACAACGCCTATATACTACTTCTTCAAATGTCTATATCTCTGCTCGTGGACACTACATTTTGTTGTAACTTCGCAGAAACCTTTCTGTTACTGTCTAGAAACGATGATAAAAATTCCAAAAGGGATACTCAATCCCTTCTATTTTTTTTTATTTTTTTTTTCTCTAAGACAACGCCTATGTACCATTTCTTCAAATGTCTATATCTCTGCTCGTGGACACTACATTTTGTTGTAACTTCGCAGAAACCTTTCTGTTACTGTCTAGAAACGATGATAAAAATTCCAAAAGGGATACTCAATCCCTTCTATTTTTTTCTTTAATTTTTTTTTCTCTAAGACAACGTCTATGTACCATTTCTTCAAATGTCTATATCTCTGCTCGTGGACACTACATTTTGTTTTAACTTCGCAGAAACCTTTCTGTTACTGTCTAGAAACGATGATAAAAATTTCAAAAGGGATACTCAATCCCTTCTATTTTTTTCTTTATTTTTTTTTCTCTAAGACAACGCCTATGTACCATTTCTTCAAATATCTACATCTCTGCTCGTGGACACTACATTTTGTTGTAACTTCGCAGAAACCTTTCTGTTACTGTCTAGAAACGATGATAAAAAAATCAAAAGGGATACTCAATCCCTTCTATTTTTTTTTATTTTTTTTTTCTCTAAGACAATGCCTATATACTACTTTTTCAAATGTCTATATCTCTGCTCGTGGACACTACATTTTGTTGTAACTTCGCAGAAACCTTTCTGTTACTGTCTAGAAACGATGATAAAAATTTCAAAAGGGATACTCAATCCCTTCTATTTTTTTTTTTATTTTTTTTTCCTAAGACAATGCCTATATACTACTTTTTCAAATGTCTATATCTCTGCTCGTGGACACTACATTTTGTTGTAACTTCGCAGAAACTTTTCTGTTACTGTCTAGAAACGATGATAAAAATTTCAAAAGGGATACTCAATACCTTCTATTTTTTTTTTTTCTCTTAAGACAATGCCTATATACTACTTCTTCAAATGTCTATATCTCTGCTCGTGGACACTACATTTTGTAGTAACTTCGTAGAAACCTTTATATTACTATCTAGAAACGATGATAAAAATTTCAAAAGGGATACTCAATCCCTTCTATTTTTTTTTTATTTTTTTTTCTATAAGACAATGCCTATATACTACTTCTACAAATGTCTATATCTCTGCCCGTGGACACTACATTTTATTGTAACTTCGTAGAAACCTTTCTATTACTGTCTAGAAACGATGATAAAAATTCCAAAAGGGATACTCAACCCCTTCTATTTTTTATATATATATAGTATATATATGTATTTATATATAGTAGAATATGTATAGTAGTAGTATATATATGTTTTGTTTCATCTTCATCCGTCCGATCCGCTTCTGGACAGGGACTGAGGTAGGGTCGGCGCTTGCGATACTTCTGGTGTTGCAGGCGTCTATAGGCTACGGTAATCGCTTACCATCGAACAGATCGTAGGTTTGTTTACCAACGTAGATATGAATAAAAACTAAGTAAAGTCAGATACATACATGCATGCACATCTATCATGTGCATGCTTATGTATGAATCTAAAACGGGTTATTATAATAGTATTACATTGCAGTTAACCTTGGAGATGCTCAAGAACGATATGCGCTTCTTGTTCACGTTTATACAATAATTAATGTAAAAATTTAAATTTTTATTCTTATAAACAGGTAGATAATATTTTAATGCTTATGCACTGATGCAGTTAGTAACGTCCTGCTGCTCTTTAATTATATAGAAGAAGATTTGTTGCTTAAGCCACTACGCTGTTCTACTGCGGATTGGCGGATAATTACCCTACGACGAGTAACAATCCTTATCAACCGAGATAGACAGTTACTGTACAGTACCCGATGACCTCTTTCCAAAGGTCGATGTGCATTATTTATGGCCGGGAACTGTACGAGGTACGATGGAAAGAATCTGAAGGTGTACAAAATTGAAAAGCAAAAGCAAAAATCTTGTTTAAAAAAAAATCAAAAGTTGGTACTAAAATAAGTGATAGTAGTTAAATTAAATACATTACTAATTCATGTGCACATATAAAATCATAATAACAAAATTGCTTTGTTCAAGTACGCTTCAACATAACTGTATATATTAACGCGTGAAGCAAAAATGTTGTACCCCTTTTTACGAAAATTGCGCGGACGGATGAGTATGGAATTTTGCAAACTTCTAGTTTATATAGAGAAGGAGTCATCATTACAGCCTATACAGTCCACTGCTGGACATAGGCCTCCACAAGTTTACGCCAAAAATAACATGAACTCATGTGTTTTGCCCATAGTCACCACGCTGGGCAGGCGGGTTGGTGACCGTAGGGCTGACTTTGTTGCACCGAAGACGTTGCTGCCCGTCTTCGGCCTGTGTATTTCGAAGCCAGCAGTTAGATGGTTATCCCGCCACCGGTCGGCTTTTTAAGTTTCAAGGTGGTAGCGGAACTGCGTTATCCCTTAGTCGCCTCTTACGACACCCACGGGAAGAGAGGGGGTGGCTATATTCTTTAGGCCGTTAGAGAAGGAGTGCAGAATGATAATTTTTTTTTAATTAAGCGTAAAACATAAATTAAATCATTAAAAAAACGTTAAATACACTACCATGTATTTGACACACACATGCACATACCTATACTCTTTTGTTTATTATTATAGAATAGCGCCTCCATACTATGGAACAAACTCCCAAGAGTCATTCAAACTAGTCCTTCCCTTGTTTCCTTTAAATATAAATTAAAGAAACACTTGCTTTCACTAGCTAATGTGTAATCATCTGTATATTATAGAATATGTATGTATTTACTTATATATTATAGTGAGTATGTATATGTATAAGTATATTTGTATTTTGGTATGTATCTTTATATGTATTTGTTAATATGTAGTATGTTACATCTTTGTATATATATATATATATATATATATATATATACATCCAGATACATTTTTGGCGTCAAGCACAAACTGCGTTATTACGACGTCCCTCAGTTATGCTTACATTTTATATGTTTTTTCTGCGAATGTTGCTTATTTTTTTCATTTTAAATTCCGTGGGTTATATCAATTTCTTTAAATTTCTTTTTTGAGAATATTCTGCTTACAGTTGTGCCCAACCATTTATGAACCCCTTTCATGATACTTATGTTATTGCTTCCTCCATATATCCATATAGCCTCACTTAATGCACCGATTATTTAGCGTCCTATATAAGTAATGATGAAATGAGTGAGAAGTAAGCTGAAATGCGACGTTGCCAGTTTTCTAGTAGGTGTGATCATCTATCGTTAACTTAAGAAATAATTCTATTACGCTCGTTGAAATTTTAACATGTAACGGTCATAGGAACACCTCCAATTTTTCATCTTATAATAGCTCTCTTAATGAGTTGCAACATATATTATATTTAGGCTTTTAACATTTTAATTATTGACGACGTAGCACATCATCAGAATAATAATATAATAAATAATTATTTATCGTTGTGTCCATTTTTTATAAGTATTCTTTGACGGTTCGCAGGTTATGTCCACTTTCCTGCGAACCGTCAAAGAATAATAATAAATAATGTTCCCTTATCCTGCCACGGATACTTTCTGTACATTGAAGATATTTAAAAAAAGTGATACGGTCTATGAATACAGGTTACTGAATCGAACATTTTTTTTTATATGTTTGTATGTGTCGTTGTGTCTTCATCACGCCAAAACAGCTAAACGGATTTCAAGTAATTTTAGAACATGGGTAACTGGGCATCCAAGAATACGAGGATATTATTTTTTCTTCTTCGCTGACGAATCTTATAGGTTAATTATGTTTTATAGCCACAAATAGTTGTGCCACCTGCTTTTACAAACAACATATTATTATCATTTTCAATATAAAAATGACTCATGGCTAAAATATTTTTTATACAGACTAAATAGTCTAACTACTTAACTCTATTTCACTAGAATGATTTACCTAAGTCGTCGTCTGGCAAATTTAAACGTCGTCAAACAATATTTACTTATAAAATATAAAGTATATCTTTTAAGTAGGTTTCTAATTTTTTTTAAGTGGATAACAATAGTTTATTAAACATTATACATATTTATAATTCACAACTTAAGAACTAAATATTTACAGATAGTTTTGTTATAAATCATGTCCGCGTGGAATCGTGTCAAGAATGCTGACAGCATTTTCTCGTTGAATCGCTATGCCGATTCTCTGGGCAAAAAAATGCACCAGCCCTCTTGTCACCAGTGGAGGCAATAAGGCGAGGAGTTATCTCATTTAAAAAAAATTTAGCACTGCTACTCCAAGATCCAAGTGTTTCGACTGCAAATGGCACAAAGATGTAATTTGAAATTAATGACGAATACTTGTGCCGTTTAGTCGTTTCAGCTTTTTCCGCTGTGGCTCCCGCTTTTAAGGCTGTTTCCCTGACATGAGAAGGAGCAAGTGTGTCAACGCAGGTTGCGTCCCACAAAAGCGCCCGTCCCCTTTCCCAGGGAACCAACGTTAATCCATCAGGTCTCTTGCCATCATTGCGACTAATTCCAGTAGGCTCGATAATAGCAGGAACGTCGATGGTGGCAAGAGATTTTTTATGGTATCGTTTAGGGAACCGTGGCGGGAAAACCTACCTGAACTCTTGTTACAGGAAAGGCCGTGTAGTCCGAAAGAATCGACCTCTTTTCCGCACGGGGATCTGTGTTCAAAGCACAGTGGAGCTCCCAACCGGAGACCGAGAGCAATCCTAAAACTTTCATTGTCTAAAAGTGTCCCAAAGTTTTTTGACGGCATTGCGTGTAGCCTGGATTGGGTCAAAAGCCAGAACAGCTGCAAAAAAAACTTCGTATCCTTAATAACAGTATGCGTCAAACTAACGTCCGTATATGTGTTACGTATTGCGTAGCCCTTACCTTATATACGGACGTCGTAAACCTGTATACCTACTATTCGAACCAGTACATATTCGACGTCCATGACCAAACCGTCACTAAACAAAAAACACAAATTTTCAGTAGGGGCGCTCAGTAACCAAATAAAAAATCATTGCAAAAATGTATTAAATGTAACAGAACCTTTATTTTTTCAAATTCAAAGACTGCTACCCAGCCTGGCTTCCATGTGCATGCAAAAAATTATAGATAATGTATATTAACTTATAGAAATATTTTTATTTTTATGACAAAATAGTGTCACTTTTCCGTTTAATATGTAAATTCAATTCGTAAATTCGTTAAAGCCTCACTTTTTCCTTTTAAGTGTACTTTTATTTTATTTTACTACTTAAGCAGTATATTGCAACCGAGCGTCAAATAAGCAGCGACACGTGCGTAGCAACTTCGGCAAACGGTTTTTAAATTATTTGTTTTGACTTAATTTAATATTTCAAAACCTTCAAATACAGTCAGTTTGGCAACGTCGCAATAGGACGTCAAATAATCGGTTGTATCGGAAGAGTTTTAGCAGAGTATACGCTCTGTCGATATACGCGCTAGACTAGCGCTGCACCGTTGGTGCGGAATTTCGCGGAAGTTTTAGTTATACAAATGCAAATGTCTCAACGATTTTTTGACTTCCGGCGATTTTTGTTGTACAGGTAGCTAGAGCCAAAAGGACTAATGGGACATCGATTAAAAAAGTGGCGTCCGATATGCGGACGTCTAAAGGAGGTGGACGCCAGTTTAGATGCATTTCGGCCCATGTGGGACGCCTAATTATTAGCAGGATGTATATATATATATATATATATAAATATTATTCTTTTATTTTATTTATTTTTTCTTTGGTGTTTTTTTTTTTAATATTTATTATTTATTTTTTATTTTCTTCTGAATGAATACTTCTTGCACTGTTTGCCTCGCTATATGAAACACTTACTCATGACCATGGGTTGACTGGAAGAAATCTCTTTCAGAGATAAGTCCACCTTTGCCATAAACCTTTCTATTATTGTATGTTTTATATCAATTTTTTGAGTGCAATAAAGTATAATATATATAGAAGTATAGTAATTTCGACCACATGACGACCACTAGTAACTTTTAAATCGACTTTTTTTATTATAATTATATAAGTTAATATAACTGAGGTAGGGCACAGCTGGAATTTCCTGCTCAAAATATGGAGCAGCCCGACTGGGGTAGTACCTCGACCTTACAGAAGACCACAGCTAAATAATACTGTTATCAAGCAGTATTGTGTTCCTGTTGGTGAGTAAGGTGACCAGAGCTCCTGGGGGGGATTGGGGATTGGGTCGGCAACGCGCTTGCGATGCTTCTGGTGTTGCAGGCGTCTATAAGCTACGGTAATCGCTTACCATCAGGTGAGCCGTACGCTTGTTTGCCCACCTAGTGACATAAAAAAAAAAAAAAAAAGTTTTTAAGTGAAGCTATCACCGATTCGTAATGTAGATTTATAAGTATTGTATACAGCCATCAATCAAATGATATGTATGAAATAGAAATTCTAGACCAACTTTCTAGTTAGGGCGTCTAAGTGGGTCAGTTGAGTTGGGACTACAATTTTCACTGCTTTTACTCAAGTTTCAACTACCCTATGCGTATCGCTTTTACTTTCATACAACATTTAATGTAATTTTTGCGTTTATAAAAGAGTTACAGTTCAATGAAAAATTAACTGGAGTTTCTTTCTTACCTATTCCTCTCAGCAGAATCGGATTGATACGTTCCGAAATTCTTCAAAAATATAACATTTCAAATTATTAATTAATTCATTCGTTGAATACTTAATACATACTTACATAAAGTGCCCATTTCAAAATTGTTTTTACTCTACGCGAAGCCTTCTAAAATAAAAAAAAACCTCTGTCGGTCCATATTTTTTTACACGATAAGTAGTCACCAACATATCATATACTAAAACCTTCTCCGAAACACGCCGCATCTTATGCTATAAGTATTATTCCGATTGGTTCAGTATTTTTCGCATTACCGAACAAACAACCGGCTCTCCATTTAATAGTATAGATTTTATTGTGCTTTTTATGGTATTCTGGTGGTAAATGCATCATTGAAATTGGTTGATTAATTTAAGATTTAACAATTAGACTCTCAATGTTAGTCTACTATAAAGTTAAGGAGATTTAAAGACCATAACTTACTTATTGTTTGTGGCAATAACGAGTTATTAGATTGGTAGAAAAATAGACCGTTTTTATATAATTTTTCTTGTTACCGTTTTTTGTGGAAAACTATACAAAGTTCTTATGTCTTCGGGATTTTCTCAAGAATTACTGAAAATTAAGTTAGCAAGGTAAAAAATTAACTAGATTTAAACTTGGAATCTTTGCTATTTGTTTTTTTTTTTTTTTCAATTTTTGACCAATGCATTAAGTACAAATACATATTACTTTCCAATTTAAGTACCACGAAAACCTCGCGGGTTTATCTGGGTACAGAGAGTCACATAGTTAATTCAGTTTGTTTTTGTAAAAAATATTTTTTAAAACGTGATTTGATTTTCGTGGTACTCTTATACATTTCTTGCAGTTCTCTGGGCAGTTCGTTAACATATTCAGGTAATAAATAGTCATCTCTTTGCATACTTATTGTTAGTTTTTGGTATTTTAAGTTAAGAACTAAACTTTGTAGGTACTTGTTTTATTTTGTTGTTTCCTATCTTATTTATCCTGTCATACTTATTATATTTAAAACCTCTTTGGATCAAAGCAAAAGTTGCTTTAAATGAATAATTTGCGGTTTTTAACCGACTTCCAAAAAAGGAGGAGGTTCTCAATTCGACTGTATTTTTTTTTTTTTTTTTTATATATATATATATGTAAAATCAGAACTTTTGACCGTGTAGACCGATTTCGACAAATTTTATTTTAATTGAAAGGTGGTGTGTGCCAATTGGTCCCATTTAACTTTATTTGAGATCTAACAACTACTTTTCGAGTTATATCTAATAATGCGTTTTTACTTGACGCTTTTTTCGTCGACCTACGTTGTATTATATCGCATAACTTTCTACTGGATGTACCGATTTTGATAATTCTTTTTTTTTGGAAAGGAGATATCCCAAATTTAGTACCGATAGATAGGGAAACCAGGATCTGATGATGGGATCCCAGAGAAATCGAGGGAAACTCTTGAAAATCCGCAATAACTTTTTACTGGGTGTACCGATTTTGATAATTCTTTTTTTGTTGGAAAGAAGATATTCCTAGTTTAGTACCATGATAAGGAAACCAGGATCTGATGATGGGATCCCAGAGAAATCGAGGGAACTTCTTGAAAATCCGCAATAACTTTTTACTGGGTGTACCGATTTTGATAATTTTTAATTTAATCGATAGCTGATGTTTGTCATGTGGTCACATATAAATTTTATTGAGATCTGATAACTACTTTTTGAGTAATCTTTGATAACGCGTAGTTACTTGACTATTTTTTCATCGATCTACGTTGTATTACTTCGTCGATGTAATTGAAGTCGGTTTTTTTTTCGTTTGCGAGCAAACACAATTATTATTATTTTTGTCATTGTTAGACACGTAGGATAATAAAATTGTCTGTTATTTGTCCACATCTTCAATGGCGTAGTTTAAGATTCAGCACCCTGGGCCTATAAAGTTTACTGCCCCATAAATTAATTTAAATAAGCAAAAGCAGCGTACGTATACAGTTTGTGCCGCCCCTCGCAACCTGCCGCCCCGGGTCATGGCCCTATTAGCTCTAGGGTACATACGCCCCTGCATATCCTAAAACTTAAGTTAGACTGTGCATAAATAGATCAGCGAATTATAGAAACTGAAAAAACGTTAAGCCCTTTAAAAACGTGTGCATTTTAAAACAGCATTAAATAAATAAAATAAAATAAACTTTACTATACCATGTATTGTTTAAAATATATAAATGATGATAGATAATCATCACATCATCATCATCATCACATCAGGCCATCGCAGTCCACAGGACGTATTTTAGGCCTCCACAAGTTCGAGTCAAAAATGTCGTGAACTTGTGTGTTTTGCCCATAGTCACCACGCTGGGCAGGCGGATTGGTGACCGCAGGACTGGCTTTGTCGCTTGTTTTATGGTTTGATAAATAATAGTGTAAGTTTATTATATAACTACACCGCCTACTATCTATCGATTTTAAATATTTCTTTTTTGCCTTCTTTTGCTTTTGGTACGAAGTTGTCTGGAAGATATGGGCATTGAGCTACACAGTCTTAAAACTATATAATCTATATAAATAACAATTATTTGCCTTAAATTATGCGCATAAGTTCCGAACTACTCGACCGAATCGGATAATATATTTTTACTTCTGTTCGTTATTGTCAAGACAAGGTCTGTATACAAGAAAAAAAAAACGCATTTAAAAAAAATGATGGTGTAAAGTTTAGGTCGGCTAGTAAAGGTGTGAATAAATAAAATAAAAACGTTTAAAAAAAATAGCTCAGACTTACACTAAGCCTATAATAACGGCATTAAACTCAAACTGTGTCTAGGCCACATATTCGCTAACTCGACAACTGGCAGTAAAAATAAACACTCGCGTCGTAATGACACTATGGTACCGTCACATAATGTTAAACAGAAATTAACTCTGCACTAACACTGTTGCCCGATACAGACTCGCATAACGTGCGGGGGCATAGATTAAAAAAAAAAAAAAAAAAAAAAAAAAAAAAAAAAAAAAAAAAAAAAAAAAAAAAAAAAAACTGTTGCCCGTGACTTCTTTCACAAGGGAATTTGGGTAATCTAATATATAAAATTCTCGTGTCGCGGTGTTTGTAGTTAAACTCCTCCGAAATGGCTTGACCGATTCTCATAAAATTTTGTGTGCATATTGGGTAGGTCTGAGAATCGAACAAGATCTATTTTTCATACCCCTAAGTTATAAAGAGGAGGGGGGAGGGATTAAGGGGTTAATAACATATATGGCAAATCAACGTTTGCGGGGTCAGCTAGTATAATTATAACATTAATTTAAATGACACCTTAGGACTAATACCCTATTGCTATATTTAGAAAACGATTCGTTTTGCTAACGGACAGTTTCATTTCGAACATATGGTGTTTGAAGAGTCTAACTAAATTTTATATCTTCATATGACATGTATTTAATACGACAACGACACTAACGCATTAGGGTAAAATCCTGTAATGTTAGATGTAAAATGATGGAATAAATAAATAAATAAAAATAAAAAAAACTCTTTGCCAAAATTTGTCATGATCTGGTCAGTAATTCAGCAGTGATTAAGTAACAAATATCAGTCTCTAGAGAATAAGGTAATAAAGGGAAATGTGATAAACAGTTCTAAGAACTAGGTGATATGAACGAAAATCATACTAAATTTAATTCCAATTCGTTATGTAGTTTCAGCGTTGTACATTGCAAAATACAAAATAAACAAGCAGAAAAAAATTATGAAACAAATGACATTTTTTGGGATTTGTTATAGAATTTGAACGACTCATTGGCTCAACGGTCACAGCACTGGCTCATGTCTGTTGCGTTGACGGTCGCGCGTTCGATTTCCGTACACGACCAACATTTAAATAGGCCATAAGATGTTTGCCGTGATCTGGGCGTTCGTGGTTGTAAATTGTGAGTGTAGAAAATCCTTTTGAGGGCTGCTAAGTGCAAGGCGCTATTATTCATTATTTAAAGTGTACCGTCCGAAAAATCTTTTAAAAATATCTTAAACCCACAGTTTAATTATCATTTTATATTGTGTTCCAAAAAATATTAACCTCTAACCACTCACTCAGAAGCTTTGTTATAAAAAAAAGGCTTTTTACATACTGTAGGGTAGATAAAGGACGCAATTATGAAAAACATTTATACATTACAGCAAAATAAAAACAACAAAAAATTGGGTTGCATTTATGTAAAAAGGAAATTCCATTTACCTAACTCATAATGAGCTAATCTTTAGTACTAACAATGAATTTATAAAGTTCCTAAAATAATGTTATTATTATTTTGAGCCATTTTTTGTTATATACAGATTAAAAAAATACGGCTGCTTGAAGCTTTTGAGAAGTAAAATCCTTATAACGTAATATTTAAAAGACTACGTGTATGAAATCTATAGAAAGAGGTGTGTTCATTATAGCAATCCTAAAAATATTGATTTTTAAAAGGCCTGAGAAGTTGAGTGAAGAATCTTGAAGATTGTAACTGTAGCCGTGGATTTGAGGGTTTTTTTTTTTTGGGCAGATAATAATGGCGCCCCTTTCTAGCGTTTGTGAAAAATTTTACTGATACAGACTTTCAGTTTTAACAACCAACTACAGATTTAAAAAACAAAACAGAATAAAGAACCAACTAGGCGTTTTAAAATGAGTTAAAAACAATTGTTAGTAAAACGTACTTGACTATTGTGGAGCGGATTTTTTAAATCATATTATACTCATATTATTATAATACTATCACCCAGGGTCGGATTTCCCAATCACCTCGTCATTCAGGGTATGCATGTCTCTTTTCTTAGAGTAGATATAAAAATTTCTAGCTAAAATTTTGTTGGTAAGCGACCAAACTAGGTACATCTAATCTATTTTACATTTTATTAAAAAAACTTAATTGTTTTTAATCGAATACGAATTTCAAAATCACAAAATAATGGTAGCGTTCACGTTTCTGACATACGCAACGGCCTTCGATATATCCTGTTCATTCTCCTCTTTCTAATGAGAATTTTGACGTTGTTTTGTTTTCGTTCATACACTTGTTACTATTTGAGATGAAAATATTTTATTAATTCATTCATTAGAGCTAATGACACAGATGATAGTTATAGCATAATTGATTTCTCAAATAGCCATAATAGTGTGAAAAACGCGAAATTCTTTTAATCATAATAAATGCCATTAGAATTTTGAACAACTAGTACTGCTGAGTACTTTTGAGTTATGGCTAATAATGCATATTAACGTGACTATTTTTTCATAGGTACTATCTACTTTGTATTTATTACTGGTGGATGTAATTGAAGTCGGTTTTTTTCAACACCATTATAAGCGTATATTTTAATTTTTTTATGTTTCCCTTTTTTTATTCTTAAATCTTATTGTTACTCATTAATAAATAAACGTAGACTATACGCCAAAATTGTGTAAATATAACGCAATATTTGTAATATAATTTGATGTACTTCTAATACATCAACAAAATACCCTTTAGTTTGGTTTAGTTTAGTCGAGTACGCTTTTTTTTTAAGTTACAAGCTGGACTTCAAAACTTATATATATATATATATATATATATATATTTTTTTTTTTTTTTTTTTTTTTTTTTTTTTTAATGGAAATAGATGACAGTACAGATATTATAAATCCGCCATTTTTGCGATTCTTGTTTTTTCTTTCTAGAAATATCTAAATATAATCTAACCACAGGACGTTTACCTCGAATAAGTTCGCACTGTAACAATGGAAGGCGTGATTTCTTTCACTTTTAACCTCAAACGGTTTAACGTTTTCGCGCCAACCGCCATCTTGTTAAGGTTGACCTTTTAAAAGATCATTAATTAGGTTGTGTAGATTAAAAATATTATTTAATTGTTTTAAAAAGGTATTTAAAACTGTATTGTTTCTTCATTTTGAATATAATTAAAGATGTCAAACTTATGTTTTAGTTATTTTAAGGATGAAGGAAAAAACTCTTTGAAGTCGATTTAGTGCATTTATCTACAACTGCAGGTTTTCATTACGAAAGTCAATACATAGCTTGAATTAATACTAATGAACAGAGCTAGATTTGGAGGACAAGGGGTTTCAGCCCTGAGGCCCTCCGCAAAAAAAAATTAAAACTCCTTTCCGAATTTCAACCTGTCATAAACTTATCCCTATTTTCTATTTTTAACTAATTCCATTTGACTATGTCATTTGTTGAATAGGCTTCATTTAGTAGTAATAAATGTTTAAAGAAAAAAATTGTTCTTTTTATGTCCCCCGCTCCTCAATCGCCCCAGCCTCTAAAGCTCTCAAGTCCGTCCCCTCTGGAGAAGCTACAAAAAAAATGTAAATCATAATAAAAATAAAAAATTACTATATTCAAGTAGGATTAAGAAGCACCTTTGAATCGTAATTTTACAAATTAAAATTATGTATATAGTTTTAAATATAGTTAAAGATGAAGCTACGGAATGCAGTTTCCTATATTCGTAAAAATTATATACAAAACTTCATTTATCATTAAAATTTGTAATCTCAATATAACTAACAAGTGTACAGACGACCTCGGCACAAATCGCGTTTGTTACAAAACAAGCAAAAATTCATAAAACTTTTTCGTCTCCATTTTAATTAGCGAATTACTTTTAATTACACTTTAATTGGTTTCAGTGAAACACACGTTCATTTTTGTAACTCTGTAATTTGAAGAGCTAATTCTAGAATGTTATTTTATTTTTAGTCACGTAGTTAATACATTATGAAAATTAGCTCTTTAACTACAAAAAAAAAATCACACGAAGATTCCAATATTTTAAATACAATTCTTAATTAGTAGATACTTATCAGAGTCTATAAATTACAGTAAATTAGTAGTATCGTTAAATGTCTGTTCCTATATAATGGTCAAGTATAATAATAAAAATACTTCCTAGGAAGTTGATATATTATTTATAATTAGCTATTTATATACATCTAAGAAAATATGTAGTATATAGTAGGTAGTTATAAAAATAACGCTAAAAGTTTATTTATTTAATTACGACGCCATTTTGTTAGAAAGACGTCAAAATGGCCGCTTTAATTTTTACAGATTATACTATATTATAAAGATGAAACATTTGATTTCTTGTTAGTTTGTAATTTGAATAAAGTCAAAAATTACTAGACTGATTTTGAAAATTTTTCACCACGAAAACACAACATGACCACTGAATGTTTATATATTAATGGTAGAAAACGGGAAAGTCTCGCATAATACGAGTATACAATATAAACATTAGCATTAATGATGAAAACTATATAGAGTACCTATCTATTATTCAATAACATATCATATATCATTCATATATATAACATATCTATTATGCATTAACAATATAATAAATATATCAATACAGACTGCAAATACGATCCGCGTCACAGATAAAAAAATAAACGTTATGCGAACACGATACCATTGTGTGCACAGATAATAATTAAATACGTGAGAAAATATTTGCATTACGTTTAAACACGTTTAAATCATAAATACACAGATTACAAAAAAATTTCACAGATAAGAATTATAACTGAATATAATTGTATAAGGATTCAATACGAGTGTTGCATTTAAACTAACTTAGTATTGCGATTTCGTTTAAAATTTTAATATTATTCCATATGCTATACTATTCCACAGAATAAAGCTTCTAAATCATTTTCAGATATATAAAGAGTTATGTATTTAATTTAACCGTTTTTATTGAAGTAAAGATTCGCATTTCCACCGTACTTAGCTGAGCATTCAATAAATTTTATTAACTTTTTGGAAATATAATACCATATTACGGTCTATCAACTAAGGAGAGATATTCTAAACATTTTGAATATCATATCAAAAATTGACCGCTCCAGCGGGATTCGAACCCGCGTCTCCGACTGACCGTGTCGGCGCTCTAGCCAATTAAGCTATGGAACGATGTACCCGCCAGAGCGAAATTCTTGATATGATGATTTTTATTTTCGGTTTAAGCGAACCGTGGCGCCGTCTATAGTGAGTTCTTTACAGAGACCCGTAACTATTCAAAGTTTCATATTACAATGAAAATCTTTGACAGGAGACGACACCATGCTATTCTTAATATGTACGATTTTATTTTTATGTTACCCACACATTATGGATTCTAAACATTTTGAATATCATATCAAAAATTGACCGCTCCAGCGGGATTCGAACCCGCGTCTCCGACTGACCGTGTCGGCGCTCTAGCCAATTAAGCTATGGAACGATGTACCCGCCAGAGCGAAATTCTTGATATGATGATTTTTATTTTCGGTTTAAGCGACCGTTAAAAAATGTTTAGAATCCATAATGTGTGGGTAACATAAAAATAAAATCGTACATATTAAGGAGAGATATATCATGTTGTGACTAACATTTTTATGTAATAACGTCAAACGAATAAAGCGACGAAAAGTACTGTTCTTGCGACTAGCTTAAAAATGTAAATCTTTGTAACTGAACAATTTTTAGTACAGAAATATAATATAGACTATGACACTCAGATAAATCAGATTTGTAATGGTGTATGAATTTTCAAAATCGGTTCACTTAGTACTTCATGAGATTATCCCTTCAACGAATCTTAACCCTATATTGATTCAATTATATTTATACATTTTAATCAACTTTTAATCCTTAATAATATACTTTTTATTTATTCACTCAAGTTCCAGTTCTTTTTCTTTAAACTTACTGTGGATCTCACTTGTTGCTAATACAATAATTTCAAACATTAATTCCTTAATTATTTTTTTATAGTGTTTTTACTTATTTAACAGTATATTTTAAATTCATGTGTTGTGCAATATTTAGCACATTAGGAAATCATCGTGATAGCTTTGAGGTTTACGATTATCGTAATTCAACCACATTTCCATGTTGTATAAACTACTTGAAACTTCATTTTATATATTATAATATTACTATATAAAAATATAGAAATTATTGAGATAGCAACACTGTTTTTATTTTATTTTTCACTTAAACAGAGATATAATTTGTTTTTCTTTTTTATCTGTATATTTATAATTTTTTTAACTGTCATTGTATTTTTTTTTATTTTTTTATATTTTTATTATGATTTTAGGTTATAATCGTAATATGTTTGTCGTAAAAAGATTGTCCTCTAAAGATGTCACATTATATGCTTCAAAGTCCCTTTGATTACCGTTATAGGAACCTTCTGGGCCATCAATCTCGTTCCATTGGTAAATATTAGGTCAATTTCGTCCAATCTCGCTAAATCCGTACCCTGGTACTGGCGGGACCGTCGGGAGGGCCATTATATGTTGGGCTATAAATAGTATCGTAGTAGTCATTCATTGTTGATGGACACAGAACATGTGGAACAGAAGTGTAATATGTACTAACTTAATAGTAGATCTTTTTGTAAATAATGATGATGTGGTATGAAAATGGTATCGTTCTTCGTGTTTATAGTGATAGATTTGCATTTGTATCTGATATATTTTTGTTTATAATATAACGGAGATGATGTGTTTGTTTTTATGTATGAAACGTCACATGATCCGATTTGAATTTTTTTTGCATAAAATTATGGAAAGCATAAATAATAATGGCGTGTATTACAAATAATGACTTTAGAATGTAATGTTGACTACTTCAGTAATAAATAATAATTAATTCGACAGCGTTTACTCAGCAGCCATAAGACAAAGCACTACCTTCATTCGATCCCCGCTCACGCCAAACATTCGTATTTTCCTATATATTTAAAAAAAAAGTAGATCAGTATTGTGTATGTTGTTTCTCCGTTAGGAATGCAAGAGTTAGAACTTAACCCCCAACCTGACCCATTGCGAGATAGCGGCCATCTTAACAAGTAAGGAAAATTAATGATGACATCGCAAAAGACGATAAGTGTAAACAATATAATCATTACTTTCTACACCTTATAAGGAAATTTAAAAAAAAAAATCGACCGTCTCTACGTATAATATCGAAATTGAAAAAAGGCACTTTACATTTTTTACGCTGAATGATTTATTAAGTATCGATATTGAGTATAAGCTCATGAAAAATGTGATTTTATGTGTATTTTATATCATTTTCTCTTTTTTCTTTAAAAAAAAATATACATAAGAAGTAGTTTTTTCATGCAATAAAAAAATAGAAAATTTTCTGTTTCGATACTGTACGTAGGGACAGTCGAGATATCACTTGTCACTCCATTGTATTTTAAAATGGCGATGACGTTTCCACTTTTAATCGTTTGGATGAGAACTTGCGTCTAACTTAACTAGTGTTCATGACTTCGTACGCTTATTTTATGTATCATTACCATACCATGTTGGTGGTAAACAAGTAACAAGTAAACAATCCATGTGATGGTAAGCGGTTACCGTAGCCTAAAGACGCCTACAATACTAGAGGCAACGCAAGCGTGTTGCTGACCCTTCCCCGGACCCTGTCCAAGAGCTTTCTACCTTACACACCACAGGAACACATCACTACTTGATAGCAAGTGATATTTAGCTGTGATCTTCTGTAAGGTTGACCTACTATTCCAGTCGGGTTGCTCCAAATTTTGAACAGGACATTTCTTGCTATGACCTACATCAATAGAATTTTATTAATAACTAGCGACCCGCCCGGCTTCGCACGGGTGCAATGCTGATAGTAAATATACTACAGAATGTCTTTATTTATAGTGTGAAGCTAGCTTATATAGCATGGTTATTAACATAATAACAACAACATTCAAATATATGTCGTTAGATTACACGTTGTTACAGAATGCGTTGAAGAAATAAAGGTTCACTGCTCGTTCCCCGTAGGTGATAGCGTGATAATATGTAGCCTATATGTTGACCCGACTTCTCCATAATATTCATGCTAAATTTGAAGTAAATCCATGCAGTACTTTTTGAGTTTATCCCGGACAAACAAACAAAAATTCTAAAAATCATATTTTTGGCTTCGGTATCGATTGTAGTTCACACCACAAGTATTCTTTAAAAAAAATATTCAATGTACAGTTTTGACTTTCCTACCATTTTATTATATGTATAGATACTAGCTGTACCCGCGACTTCGTCCGCGTGGAATATAACAAAAAAGTTAGTATTCAGTTCGTAGAGTTATAAAATAAATAAATTTTTAAAATAAAAATAGCCTAAGTTATTTCTTATTACATCAGCGTTCTGCCAGTGAAAGCCGGAATAAACAGACAGACAAAAATTGTAAAATATGTTATTTTGGTATATACATACACTTAGTAAAAAGCGGTTATGTTAATAGTACAAACAGACACTACATTTTATTTATTTGTATAGACTATAGATTAATCGTGTCGATTGTCCTCATAGATATTCCTATCATTAGTTTTTTTTTGTCTCTCATGTACAGACATCAGTCAGTGATAACTTTGTTGTATGTATAAATAATATACCTACTTAAAAACTGCTAACATCAAGGTCACCACATATTTGTATGGTAATTGAGGGTAATAGCATATTTTAAGGTATAACAACTGCTTCACAATACAGATTACACATGTACATGTATGTACCTAATAACTACGTATTTAAATTGTATGTATTTGAACTGTAACTATATAAATGTATATAAAAAAATTTAAAGTAAGTTTGTATAAAAGAAAATTAATAGAAAATGTATAACTGTTTAATATTCTTATACCCACAATGTTCTTATGATGTATGATGGTGTTTGTGTAATATAAATAAATTAATAAATTATCAAAGTAAAAAATAATAAATTATACGTTCGCCAATTCACACTTTTCTAAACCTTCAGAGGGTTGGCATCCCTTATATCCATGCACTCGGTACTTGAAATATTGCCAAAATATCCGAAACTCAAAATGACCAAATTTGTACAAATATATTTCCGATCTGGGTATCTGTCCATAGGGAGACCCCTACCGAGCTTCAGAGATCACTGTTAGTTATCGGTCCCGGTTGTTATCATATACACCTGACAGCAATTGTTACTCATAGTAATATAATATCCTCCAACCCGAAGTAGAGCAACGTGGAGAATCAAGCTCTGATCCTTCTCCTACGTGCAGAGAGAGTATATGCCTAGCAGTGGGATATTACAGTCTTAATCAATTTAAATAATACAACTAAGAAACCTGATAAATATCTTGCTATATTTATAAAAGTCTAATTCATTGTTAGACCTAAATGTAGATTTTATTAACGTCTACATTTGAAATAGACTGAGAAGCGGAACAACTAAAAGTGAAAGGCTGAAATTGTTTTGTTACAGATATGACTCACTTTGTTGCCAATTGAAAATAGTAATGTAATGTATATCTATAAAAAAAGCTGTTTATCTGTTTGTTAGTTTGTCAATCCGATTTGTAAAAAATAGGAAGAAATAAAAATATGAATTGTAATAAATTTATATGGTTTAGCAATAATAAAATTTTTGCTAACTCAGTATAAATTAGATTTAAAGGAGTAACTGTTTAGGTTTTTGCTATTTCTTCTTCGGACAGTGACTAAACCAATTGCGCAGTTTGCAGTGACCCTGCTTTTTGCTTCGGCAGTTATGGGTTTCATTCTCGATGTATCAGCAGTTGGCTGTTACAGTTTATTGTTTTATGTGTATCACTCGTAACTTTTTACTGATTGTACGATTGAGAGAAATCTGACTGGTAGTTTCCAATTAATCTCTAATAATGTTTTTTTTTATGTTACATGTCAAAGTAAATTGAAGTAGGTTTTTTTTTTGAGAACAAACAATTACATAATTCAAAAGTTACCCTAACTTCATATATAAAACAGACACAAAAAATCGACGCCATATTGCTTTTTTTTCTCTTTTTGTTTGAGCTTGTTACGTAATATTTTCGACTGTGTACTGATATCAATAATTCATTTATTCAATAAGTCAAGGTTTTGTCATAGAAAAAATCACCGTTAACATTTCAAACAATAATATGGTAATAAATTTGGATATTTTTTATATTTATTCCTAGAGATTTCTTTTCAAAGTGGAATACTTATAAATATTCATTAGATAATTGTGTTTGCTTAGAAACGAAAATAATAATTGTGTTTGCTCGCAAACGAAAATAACCGACTTTAATTACATAGACAAGTAATACAAAAGTAGACATAAAAATAGTCAAGTAAATGATAAACATCGGCTTTCGATTAAAAATCATCATACTAAGTTGACAAAAAAAATTAACAAACGCACTAGTCGTCACTACGGTTTTGGAGGATTCCCCTCGATTTCCTCTAGGATTCCATTATCAGATCCCGGTGTCTTTATTGTGGTCCAATCTTGAGAACTCCTTTAAAAAAAAAAGAATTACCAAAATTAGTTTATAAACGACGAAGTTATACCCGAACATACGTAATATACATACGGTCGAATTGAGTAACCTCTGAAGTCGATTATAAATAGCAGTAAACTTATATTTCTTTATAAAAGTTTATTTCCAAAGTTACGTCCTTATAAATATTTATAAGAAAAGCACCGTTTTTATGATAATGGTACACATATCGAGATATTATGCTTAGCTGGTGAACCACCTTTGAAACATTTACAAAATCGTAGTGTTTATAGTAGGTATATATCTGACCCGGCGTTGCGAATTTGTAACACATTATTTTTTTTCTTAATATATCGACATTTTAACTGACTTCAAAAAGAGTTTCACTTATTTCGATTGTATGGTACAAACCTCGTTCTAGTCGTTACTTGTTAAACGATTTTAATTTTCTTTTTTTTTTTTACTTGTTGCTGTAAATTGAAATCGTTATTTTTTTTATTTGGCAACAAATTCTGTACATACCTTGTTCTGAGAATAAAAAAAAAAATAGGTTATTCAATTTGGTGCATTCGTTTGAAAGTTATGAGCGTATAATTTATTGGATTAATTTTTATTTATATTGATTACTGTTATTGAATCTGTTTATTTAGGTGAAAGAAAAAAAATGGTTGTAAGTTTATACTATATATGTATATGTGTGTTATTTTTGTTAGTAAAGATATGCCTAAGGCATAAACGTCTTGCATTGAATTCCTTAAAGTATTCAAAGAAAATTTATCTTTATAGCTTATCCAATAAGATATATATTCCCTCGTTATATATTACATGAGTCATACGTACATGCAGAGATAAAGGTTCGTGACATTTCGTCTTAGGTAACTTGATAGTTTAGTTAATAGTTTTGAAATTGAAATTATTTCTAACATTGACGATGTGCTTATGGTCAAACTAGTCTAGATTTTTATTCGATTTTTCGCTAACTAAACTCGCTAATCCCACCGTGCCTCGAAGAGCACATTAAGCCGTCGGTCCCGGTTGTTATCATGTACACCTGATAGCGATCGTTACTCATAGTAGGAAATATATCCGCCAACCCGCAGTGGTGCAACGTGGTGGATTAAGCTCTGATCCTTCTCCTATATGGGGAAAGAGGCCTATGCCCAGTAGTGGGATATTACAGGCTGAAGCGTTTCGCTAACTTCATTCCCGCCACTTTTTCTTTTCTTGAATACAAATACAGATAGCAAAGAACACAACAAAATAATAATTATGCAATTCGGTGCAATCAACCGTTCGGAAGTTATGCGCATACATTTCGGCCATTCATTTTTATTTACACAAATTTAATAGTAACGCCTTTTATTACTTATTTTTATCCCTATTGGATTATAAACTTTTTAATTCTACCCTACAGTGAGTCATTAAGCTTTTTTTCCATTATAATATTTCATAAAAGCGTTAAATATAATATTATCATGTTTTATTTCTTCTAATATATAATGTTATTACATGTGTGAATTATTATATTTTCATAATATTGGTCGTTACCTTGTGGCGTGTGTGTTTATATGCTGAGAAAATAAACCCAAAAAAAGAGATGTCAGTCAAATAATTATCGATAAAAAGTGAATATGGACAGTTTTAAAAAATTACCACTTTAACTATATTCTGCTTAAACTGTAAGAATATTAAAGTTAAATAGAATCTATATACAAAAAAAACCTACAAAATACTCTTTATTGTACACTATCAGAGAAAAAATTTTACACCGTAAAAGAAAATATAGACATGTACAAAAGGCGGTCTTATCGCTAAAAGAGCGATCTCTTCCAGACAACCTCTAGCATGAAAAGGACATGACAATATATAATGAATTACCGATATTTATGTATGCGATACTTCCGATTAATTTCACAAAATTCGAAAATTATTTTTTGTGTTAGTCATTAACACGATTCAGCCTGTAATACCCCACTGCTAGTCATAGACCTTTTTCTCCATTAGGAGAAGGATTGGAGCCTAATCCATTAATCATTAGTCACTATCAAGTTTATATGAATGAAAGTTAAAAATAACTCACAAAATAAAATGGTGAATAAAAACTAGCTAGTTTTAAATATAAATTAACACAGATTCACAAAGATACAATTCTTTGTTATTCGATTATAATTTCAAACAATTCTAACTCTTGTTTTACTGCTGTTAAGATATCTTTCTGGTCCAGTGTAGCGGATTCCGCTTATCACAAGTTTTTCCTGTACAAGTCAAAGGATAGCTCTGTAAACAGCAGTGTTGCGTTTTGTGTGTGTGTGTGTGTGTGTGTGTGTGTGTGTGTGTGTGTGTGTGAAAATAATACGTTTTATCGATATCGACAAATTTCTCATGACCTTGTTATTAATTTGATTATTGAGATTGAGGTATATCAAATTTGTTTTATAATTTTATACATGATGATAAGTGTGACTAATTTAGTATTCTCTTCAAACTATAATAGTTTTAGTAACTAAATATTAGTAGATATATTAGATATACAATTTTTTATACCAATTTTTTTATTATTAGTGCTATTAAAAATTGTAACTAATTAAAAGATGTTTTTATCTAAGAAAAATAGTATTAAACTGTACTTTTTATTTTATACGCATAAACATTAAAATAACATCACAGTATAAAATTCAGTGACTTTAAGGTGTACTTTTAAAAGTAAATAGCGCGTTATTTTTCAGGCAAACCTCAAATATTCGACAAATGTAAATGTTCTTGTAAATGCCAACATTTGGATAGATGCTTGTCACTCTCACGTAAAAACTACTAAAAAAGGCTACTAAAATATTTGAAATCAAAATTTAATAGTAGTTTCAGATAATAGGTTATACTACTAATAATGGTCTCCACTCTTCACTAATACTATATAACATACTACATATAAAAATTTGAATATATATACACTTACAAATTTAAATAATGACTATAAAATAAAAAAGCAATCATAATAAACATAAAATAGTCATCGACAAAAAAAAATATAAACATCACTACGTCGATTCAAGTGTGAATGAACGTACACTTGCATCAGTGTGCCGAGTCCGTATCAGTCCGTGCTAAGTACGGAACTGGACGGTTATACTATTTATAGAACGTCGTAACTCCATTACTTTCCATACGAATTTCTGCTTTAAGACAACCTGTTAGAAGTCGTTACTTACTTAATTTAAAACTCGGCGATTATAAAATTTCCAGAACACCGTAACTCAAATCTTTATTATTTGAATTTGAACTTTATTGCACATAATTTTAATATTAGAATCAATTGAAGTAGTTTGTGGAACATGCTTACGGATGAACTGTGTTTGGAATCGGTGCAAAGGTAACTCTTTGGTTATGTAGTCCTGGTACATTCTTGGGATTTCAAACTTGTCTCAGTTCATTTATCAGCTTAGATTTTAAAAATCACCTACCTAGAGGTCTTGAACATTTGAACAAGACTAAAAAACAATATCTATTTCTAGACTTTTTCTGTAAATCTTGTCTAGATATTTTTAGCTAAAATTGCTCAATAAACTGTCGGATGTGCTAATAAAAAGAATGATTAATTCTAACAGTTAAAAGCAATTAAGTCCTAATTTGCATGCATTCAAATTGCTCGATCGTCTTAACAAATACCTATATGCTGTTTTCTTTGACAGTTTTGTTTTACCAGTTGTGGGTACGTTATTTATGGTGTATCCGACAGACTTTCTGATATATTATTGTTTTTTATTATCGAATCTACCGTATTTATGAGATATTTCAAAACAAAGATGTTTGGGTTTGATAACGCAAGCTTTTTAATTTTTACACCGACAAGTCATACAACGTAGATAGGGATAACCTAAAATCTCTCTCGTCAGATCTCAGTCAAATTCAAACGGGACCACATGGCAAGCATCAGCTTTCGATTAACACAAGAATCATCAAAGTCTATACACTCACTAAAAAAAATATGTGGTAACACACAAAAATACAGTCGAATTGAGAATCTCCTCCTTTTTTGAAGTCGGTTGAAAATGACGGAAGATTTTTGCGATTGTTTTAATTAAGTAAGAAATTATGACTACAACTTTTTATATGTTCGATTCGACGTCATGTCGTAAAAAATAACAAATAACTTGTTTTTTTTTTATCAAAACGCGTGATACACGATTGCGACGCAAAAACTAATAATGGCGAATAAAGACCCGGGCACATTAGAGGTATGTCACGGATTTTTATACTCAAAATAAAAATTAAAAATAACTTTATTGAGACAAGCTTCAAAAGCACCTTCGTCATTTAACAAATTATATTAGGTATTAAATGTGTTTAAAAATAAAGATAAACATTGAGTGTGTAAATTCTGCAAAGAAGAGTTGAAGAGTTGGCAAGAAATTCCACAACACTTTAAAAAAAATGCACTGCAACAAAAAAAATTGAACTGGTTTCTGTACAATGTAATAAGGGTTATGTCATCTATTATTCATAAATTTCAGATTATTATCTAAAATATTACGGTATAGAACAGATAAAAGTTTGGGGTGGTCGGGTAAGTATCAGGTATTTTCATGGGCAATCTGCCAAATCATAAGTTGTTATTTAAAAAGAAATAAGAAGGCATTGAAAGCGTTCACTTCAGCCTATCGCAGTCCACTGCTGGACATAGGCCTCTCAAATTTCACGCCAAAAACGGCATGAGCTCATGTGTTTTGCTCTAAGTCACCACGCTGGGCAGACTGGGCTGGCTTTGTCGCACCAAAGACGCTGCTGCTCGTCTTCGCCCTGTGTATTTCAAAGCCAGCAGTTGGATGGCTATCCTGCCATAAGTTCCAAGGTGGTAGTGGAACTGTGTTATCCTTTAGTCGCCTCTTACGACACCCACGGAAAGAGAGGGGCTATATTCTTTACTACCGTAACCACACAGTAATGAAAACGTTCCAAATTATTAAAATAAAATAAAATAATCATTTGATCCGTAAATAGAAATGAAGTAATATTTAACATATTTTATTACTATAAACAGAAAACTTCTAAACCAGATATTTTCGCTAGAAATACATCTAGGAACTAATTCCCGAGGTACTAATTAAAAATTAATTATCTCTGACAGCTCCATTCAGCGATGACGCAAAAGTTTTTAATGCATCTCCGCAGATAAAGCAAAAACTTTTCCTATCCGCCAATGTGCGTAGATCTTAACAATTTTATAATTAGGCAAAACCCATCTTAGAATCTGAGAATAAAATAAATAATTATAAGCATAATAATAAATCACAACGTATTTCTTGAAAAATATCTTATTGTGCAATAATGCATCATTATGTTAACAGGTGTTTGGTTAAATTAAACAATTATGTTTTATTTTTACATATATGCATACATTACAGTGTTGTTTCTGAGCAGAATAAAAAAATATATAAAAATATGCGGAAGAATATAGACTAAAAATAGGAAATAGCAGATAAACTTTCAAAATACTATCTAATAAAATTATACCTTGTACGTAAAATTAAAAGACTTAAATTGATTTTTAATATTTCTTATTTCTATATTCTATATAGGTAGGTACTACTTTTTAATTGAATGTCTTACAATTTTAATCCTCTTGAATTTGTCTTTTTCGTTTATAGACTTTCTATTCTATCAGATACTACTATAATAAAGTTTCCACATTTAAAAATTATGTATCAAAAAAATATAAAGATTATTATTATTATTATTGTTTACTATTCGTAAAATCTTTTACCATTGCAACACAAACAAAGATAGCTGCGAACGAAAATAGAAAGAGATAGAAATACATCATCAAATATTTCTTTCTCCCTCTTTTTGTAGCACACCAGGAAATTACTAGAGGTATAGTTCGCGTCATGTAAAAAGAACGCTGAAGGAAACTGGAGGGGGTGCGTTTGCGCATGGGTATACTCGCGCACAAGTACTACTGTTTTATTTTTTAATTAGGCTTTCACTCGCGGCTTCGTATAATGGTTATTGGTAGGTACATTAAAAAATACTAGAAATACAAGTGCGAATAATTCGGACTAAATAAGTATAATAATTATCACTTTACAAAATCACATTTTTTTTTTAAACAAAAGAAATAACAAATTTTTTAGTTATTGAAATGTCGTATTCAAAAATATTAATTATCTGTACTCTCGATATTCGTATCTTATTAGTTTTTACGTGTTGATCAAAATGATAAATTGATATTTGTTTTTTAGTGAAATAAATAGTAAATAGAGAATTTTGTTTTGTGCGCGATAATCGCTATAATATTTTGAGTCGACGTCGAACTGTCCAACCAATAGCACACCGGCAAGCATGCGACACGTGATAAACACGCCCGCCCGCTTCCCCATACCACCAAATAGACCGATAAATCGCTTCTGCGCAGCTTCAAGGCTAGCGTTCTTTTTACATGACGCGAACTATAAATATAAAAATGCAAGTTTTATAGAGTCATTATATGACATTGATATTCAAGATTCTTAAGGATGCGTCACTGAACTGTACGATTCATGTTATTTTTACATCTTTTAAAACTTTCATGATCTTTGTTTTTTTTATACTATAAAGGTGGCAAACAAGCGTACGGCCCAGTGATGAGTAATACCAGGAGCTTTGCAAGCGCGTTGCCGACCCTATCCCTAATCTTCCCCAGGAGCTCTTGTTACCTTACTGACCTCAGGAACACTACACTGCTTGAAAGCATATTATTTAGCTGCGATCTTCTGTAAAATTAAGGTACTTCCCCAGTCGGGCAGCTCCAGATTTTGAACAAATTAATCCTACTATGCTCTACCTAAATAAAAATTGTCATTTTGAATTAAGAAAATAGTGACTCATCTCGTGACCAGTTAAATCGTAGTAAAATAAAACGCCGTGTGCGTGGTGACCAGTTAAAGCAGGCCATTTAATTTAAAATTCAAATTGAAAAAGGTATAAAATCGTCCGTAAATAAATAAATAAAAATTGTCATTTTGAATCAAGAAAATAGTGACTCATCTTGTGACCAGTTAAATCGTAGTAAAATAAAACGCCGTGTGCATGTTGACCAGTTAAAGCAGGCCATTTAATTTAAAATTCAAATTGAAAAAAGTGTAAAATCGTCCGTAAATAAATAAATAAAAAACGTTTGACATTTCAAACAGAAACAAACAGGGTGTTGTTTGACATTGTAACTTTTTAAAAAAACGAGGCGATGCACATGGATATTTTTAATTTGGTGCAATATTAAAATGTTTAATTTTTTTTTTTAGACTTGTCAACTTTTTGTAGACAAACAAAAGTTTCTATGCGATGGCATTTTTAATCAGTCATGTACTAGTACTGCATAGTAGGACCTTGGTACTTCGTGATTAATTTACAGATAATCAAATATTAGTACGTGTAGGTATAAATAATACGCGTCACGCAATCACGACTTGCGTTAGTTAATTAAAAGATAAACAAAAAAAGGTTGAGGTTCTATTCTATATTTTATCTTGGTTCTAATGAAATTTTAAAGAAATAACTAAAGATGAAAAAAAAAGGAATGAACATCAGTTTTCCTTTTTCTACACTTAGCAGTAGGTTTTTAGAAGATTTTACAAACAGGGCTATATTTAAATGCAGTTACTACTTTCTTTTTTCTGTATTTTTTCACAGATAAAAAAATCTTATTAATTTATAAATAAATAAGAGGCTTGAAACTTAGCTTTATAACTATTTATCTTTTCTTGTTACGTATATAAACTATTTACAAAACAATTCCACGTTTAATTAAAGGAAACAATGTGTATACTTTATCAAGAATTATATTATTAATAATATATTATAAGGAAAACGCCCGACGAAGGTTTAATTAAAACCACGTGTGAATAATCGTTACGAAAAGTTATCGATTGTTACGTATTATTTATTGAATAAGGTTGTGTTCACATCGAACGATTATGGAATAAACGAGCCGTTGTAAAACGCAAATAGATTTTTATATGAATTTAAATGAAGTATTGTTTATCTTTATTTATATTAATATGATTTTTAGTATAATTAGTCGTTTCTTTTAATTTCTGTTAGTCTCTTTAACTTATGTTAGTTTTCAATGTCTAACATCTAAAATATACATATATATATATATATCATATGTACACGCTTATAGATTTCTAAAACTCTTAGGAGTCCTGTAACAATTAGAAAATAATTTTTCGAATAGAATTAGTCCTGGAGATACAAATTTAAGATATTTATGAAGTATTTTGTGAATAGAACTTTACATTTTATTGAAATATGTATTATTAGGTATTGATGTGAGCATACAAAGCTTATGTCCTGTGCTGTCAGGAGACATAGGGGTTCAAATTGCACTAGATTTTATAGTACTTAAGTATACGTGTATGGCCTCCTGACATCCCCACCCTAAGAGTTAACCCTCAATTACCTTACCCCAATAACGTTGTGTATCTTGTTTCAGAATGTCAACCCTGTTGTTCTGGCAGGGCAAGGGCAAGGCGAACGGCGCTCCCAACGGCAGGAATTGGATCCATGCGCCGGACACCCTTGTCAAGGGCCATGTGGCGTATTTAGTTAAGGTATAAACACTTTTTTAAAGTACTTATTTCAATTCACTCAAAATCATAAATTACTTTATACAAGTTGACTTCAAAAGCATTTTTAAATCATCAGTTCACAAATTAATATATTTAATGTGAAGCCACCACAGATTTCGAAGGATCCTTTAGTAAAAAGTCAAATGACATCCTATTTTGAAAGGATTAATTATTGCCTAATAGTCAATTGACAATCTACGAAATTGATAATTCAACGAAAGACTTGACAACGCATTTTGACATTAGATTCATTCTCCACTCCAACTACAAATTACGCTAAACGTAAGCTACCACCAATTCGGCACGTAGATTCTGGAGAGAAGAACTGGCAAGAAACTCCGCCTGTCATTCTTTCTCTGATTACTGACGCATTTTAAGTAGTGGAATACCAAATTTGCCAGAAACATGGTCCCATAATACGAGAATTCGATTTTCATAAAGATACAAATGTGTACAAAACAACAATTAATAAAAATAAACAAATATGTGTGGAATCCGTTGATCTGGAAACGCATACAACGCCCCCATGCGATAATAGCGCACGTGTATTGTAAACGATACGTTCTTTGTTACGAACAAATGTACCTTATTACTATCACTAACTGCATACCATATCTGTAATTATAGTAGATATGTGTGGACACAATCGAGAGGCAGTAAATTGAAAAGCATATTATATGGACTATACATACTACATGAACTATTTCTAAGCTAAATACAATATTAGATTTTTTTTCAAACAAATAAAAACCGACTACGATAAATTTACTGTAAGTATTCAAAAAAATAATCAATTTAAGATGCACTATTAACCGATAGCTTAAAAATTACGTCAGATTTCGCTTTGAGTAGGACCACACGACAAGCATCATCTTGCGAATGCAAAAAAAAACTCAAAATCGATACCCTCAGCAAAAGTTATGATGTAGCACATAAAAAATGTGTCTGTGTTTCCAGAAAATTATAACCTGGGGATCTTTAAGTCGCGAGTGAATAGGTTACTTCTATGTAAGCGTGCTCCATCTTAGACCGCATTTTCACTTATCACCAGGTGAAATAGTGGTCAAACGCAAGCCTATCATGGTATAAAAAAAAAATAATAATAAATAAATACAATCGAATTGAAAACCTTGTTGCGACGTCGTCTACAAACATACAGAATCATTTACCAGACACTCATTTGGCTTCACCAATCACGTACAATGCTCTAAAACAAATCAGTACAACACTTGTCTGAAGGAATAGGGTCAAGGTACTCGTAGGTTGTGTTGATCGCGTGATACAAATTAGCCGAAAAGGTTAAAAATTATGCAATTGGTATGCATTCACTTATGTAATCGGACACGCGAAAACTCCTTTGTTTAAATCGGTATATTATGTATTGGGGTCTATTTAAATCTATACATATGTAAATACTCTATCAGGAACTCTACTCGGGAACTATTGCTTCGAATTGATTTTTTTGTATTAGATAGCCTATTTACCGAGGAAGACGATGGGCTGTAAAATATTTTAGTGCGTTTTTTTCCATAAATTAATGCGGGTGAAACCGCATAGCACATCTAGTTAATATTAATTTGATTGCGAGCGAAGCGTATTAATAAAGACGTTTAATTGCCACTTTTTGTTTTGTACCTAGTTATTTGTAAACGACTCCAAAAAAGAAAATTCTCTGACGTTCTACGTCTGACGAGTAGTTTTTGAGTTTATTAGAATATTAAAGTAACCGCTTTTTAGTTATAATGCATATGGACATATACCAAAGTAACATTTTTTACAATTTTTGTCTATCGGTCTGTCTGCTTGTTCCGGCTAATCTCTGAAACAACTGGACCTATTTTGACGGGACTTTCATTGGCAGATAGCTTATGTAATAGGAAGTAACTTAGGCTACTTTTATTTTATAAATTTAGTTATTTTATAAATCTGCGAACTGAACAATAACTTTTTTGTTAAATTTCCACGCGGACGAGCTGCGAGCACAGCTATACATACGAGTATAAGCATTGTTTAAGTAACCATGACAGTTAAATATATATATATATATATACTAGCTGACCTGGCGAACTTCGTATCACCTTATTTTTTTCTGAAATATAATAATAACATAATATATCAAAATAAAATATAGCCTATCTTTTAAGTTGGATCAAACTGCACACGGTGTGCAAATTTGACTAAAATCGGTTAAGTAGTTTAGGAGTCCATTGAGGACAAACATTGTGACACGAGATTTATATATATTAAGATATATATTGATTCAGCCTGCAACATCCCACTGCTGGGCTGGGGATCCATATAGGAGAAGAATCAGAGCTTACGCTGCTTCACAGCGTAAAAAAATTTACATATGTGGAATATTATTAACATAACTGCACGAATTTCTCTTTTATTGTTATTTAATATTTGTAACCACATTAAAATTCTTGCAAAAATTATCAAACGATCGCCTCTTCAAATTCAAAACTGGATTCCAAGTTATAGGACAACAGTTACGTGTGAGATTTTTATCGTTTTCCCAAATGTCTTCATCGTTGCCGACTTACTTTCGTTACGTAACGTCAACCTGCTTTGAATATGTTTTCTAAAGGAACCTCTTTATCTTTGAAGTTTGCTAAGTAATTTGCATAATTTGCGTTTTTTAATCATTAAGTATAATTAACTGCTTTCTCTTGTACCAAGATAGCGCAGATGATTTCGCTAATGTCACTTAGGATAGAGAAGACATGAAGGATAGATTAGCGTGGTCGAGAGTACAATGTTAATAAAGTTTTGAAGTATTTTTGATTATTCTCTAAGAGATGTGGTTAAATTTAAAGGAAGTATGTTTCCGGGATGGTTATCCCGCCACCGGTCGACTTTTTAAGTTCCAAGGTGGTAGCGGTACTGTGTTATCCCTTACTCGCCTCTTACGACACCCACGGGAAGAGAGGGGGTGGCTATATTCTTCAGTACCGTAGCCACACAGTACAATGCTGGCTTTGAAATACACGGTCGAAGACGGGCAGCAGCGTCTTCGGTGCGACAAAGCCAGCACTGCGATCACCAACCCGCCTGCCCAGCGTGGTGACTATGGGCAAAACACATGAGTTCACGTTATTTTTGGCGTAAATGTGTGGAGGCCTATGTCCAGCAGTGGACTGTATAGGCTGTTATGATGATGATGATGATGTTTCCGGGACCGGTAAAGACCTAAGATAGCTTAGAGTGTATAATTTACTTAGTGTATAAATCTTAGTAGTAGATAAAAAACTTTTATTAAAAGCCTCTATGTCAAGATATTTACGGATACAACCCTACTGCCGCCCAAAGCCAGTGTCTCTAGAAACTTCCACTTTCAATGATGATTATTGTTTTGAAGGGAAAAATATAAGTTCACGCTGTGCGTCACGGCAAACTCTATTGCAGCAGTTACGTATTTTTTTTGTATTTAACAGACTATTATCAGTTAGTTGATAATATTAAGATTGCCGATGTAGGCTGTATGAGGACTGCGAAAAACCGGGATGTCTGGCGTGAACTTTGGGAGTCTTATGGCCAGCTGTGGACTGCAATAGGCTTAAGTGCTAAACTGATACTGAACTGATATCAATTTGTTTAACCTTATTCTTAAACTCAGCATCGTTGCGTCTAGTGTTTTCGATTTAATTCTTATCTATTAAACCGATTTTTTTATGTATGATTTTGTTTTCATTTTTTTACTTTTCGATCTAAATATACGTCGGTTTCTTATTTTGATAAGAAACCCAATTATTTTGCTAATTATTATAGTACAGTATCGTCAAGCTAAGCTAGCGAAGTATATTTAAATTTTTTATGTCTATTCCAGTTCTTAGGCTGCACACAAGTCGACCAGCCGAAGGGCATCGAGGTGGTGAAGGACGCGATCAAAAAGCTACAATTTACACAACAGCTTAAGAAGTCGGAGGCCAAGGATGCAGCGAAGTGTAAAAAAGTTGAAATTACCGTCTCCGTCGATGGTGTTGCCATTCAGGTCAGTTTTGTCTAGTGTTGCTAACTAAAAAACTAATTTAGGAAACAATATCTATACTAAAGCTAAAGATTTAGGACAAAAATACTATCTTCTAAATTTTTCTTCTTTCTATAGTGTGACATTTAATCAATGTTTCTGTAATATTCAATGAATAGAGGTGATTTTTTGGGACTTTATGACTTAATTCAAAATTTACTAAATGATAATAACTATAAAGAATATAAATATTGTATAAAACCATTCATTTTTAGAGCGAATTTTTCAAACAGGAATGTTTTATTCCAAAAATCATTAAATAAGTATTCATAAACCAAATATTTTCACTCTCAATCACACTCACTTTCAATTTTTTAGCTTCCAAATTTCGTCTCAGTCACCTATAAAATTTACCTATCAAACTGCAAAAAAAAATTAAGTAAAATACTTAACTTACTTAGGTAAAAACTAGCAGAATTTATAGTAACATAATCTTGATAGATAAATTCTGCAAGGCAAATCAAATAACTCTTTCACCTCGTATTAAAAAAATAATTAACAAAAGCAAATTATTATTTACCTCACGATCAAACCATAACTACGCAAAAATGGCGGCTCATTTCTAGACGTTTTCACTTTTACTCGCCTACGTAATCGTTATGGCGCGGTTATACATGACGAATGTAGACAAATGGGTGAGTATACGTGTGTTAATTTATTCGTGTGTTCGCTACACGCTTTGAATAATTGTTGTAACTTGATTAGTCGGCGCAGTTTGCTGTGGCTTTATTTTCTATTCCGAGAGTTGTTCATTCGATTCCATTAAAGTACACATGAGTTAACAACATTTTTGGCGCGAACTTGTAGAGGTAGTGGACTGCGATAGGCTGAAGTGATGATGATGATGATGATGATGATGATGATGATGATGATGATGATGATGATGAAGTAATCAAAGATGTTATCAGTCATCAATCGTTCTGCTGTGTTTAAGTTTTATAACTATTTATTAATATTTACATTTATTAAAAAATATATGTAAGAAAGAACCCCAACCTTCAGTAATATATAGATTTGTAGTCTTATATTCCGGTAAGTAAGTAGCTTGAGTTCGTGGGGATATATTATTACTACCGCTGTCAAGACAAGAAGAGAAGGAGTCTTGACAGCGGTAGTAATGTATAGAATACGGTTGCAATGCCCCCGGTATTGCCAGCATGGTAGGCTATGGTAATTGTTTACCATCAGGCCATCGGTACGCTTGTTTGCAACTCTAGTAGTATAAAGAGAAATAATTTTAAAATTAATTGAGTTATTTCGTAGCTTAAGAATTCTAAACAAACAGATAGTTTTTGTTATGTTAAAATAATTACTCGTGCTTAAATTATCTAAATTACGAGGTGTGACTATTAAGTAAATGTACAGATGAATAATAGAATAAGAAATAACAGTGGCCATCGGTTAATTACTGCGAAGTGTTCTGTTTCAAATGCAGTAAATCTCTCAACAAATATATAGTCACAGTTATTATTCGTTTCCATGAATATTTTTTTTATAATTAAAGAACATACGAAAAGTGAAACAGAGATGAACGTAAAACTCCCTATTTTTTTTGTTTGGTGGGTTGGGTAAAAATTTGTATCACACAAAAATAAGTACATTCTCCAATTTATTTTTTAAAATTGAATTATCCCTAAATATCTTCGTTGTTTAGTTTTTATATGTTGGAAAACTTCTAACTTAAATAGTTAATAATATAGAAATGTGTGACGATGTAAGGTAAATACGTTGATTTAATTTTCGTATTCTAAATTATATTTTTGACAGTTGGTAATTGATTTTGAGTTACCAAGAGAGAGATCAGTTGTATTGTGAAATAGCCGCGTGGTTGCGGATTATCAACGGGTCTGACTGAAACATTGGAAACGAGGTTTATTGTCTTTATTACGACAGGAGTGTTAGAAATTGATTTTATCATTTTCGAACTTGCTTAATTCAATTAATGAAATTATTCACGTTTACTTTTAACCGACTTCGAAGAGTTGTGAGTTAAAAATGTATGTATGTGTTTTGATCATTGAAATTGTTAAACGATTTTAATGTTTTTCTTTGAATATGGTATACTTTAATTTACATATAATGGATATAAATTTTGATGGTCATTCCATTGTAGTGGTATATACAAAGTAAAAGTTTGTAAAAACCGGCAATTACTCGATCGCCGCTTGGGTAAAATATTCGTATTGTAGAATTTTCTTTCTTTTTTTTGAGTCTTGGTCCCTAGGCTTCGGAGAGCTTACCTTGTTAGATTCTTCTATTCTAGCCTTAAAAATTTTGTCTCATCCTCATGAGTAGTGAAGATCAAAGTGCATGTTTAAAAATCAATAACTACATTTTTTTTAATAGAATTAAAAAAAGTAAGCCAACGTTTCCATGTAAAGTGAATTTACTCGTAACCATGAAGAAAATTAATAAATTTATACAAGCTTCGGTAACACATGTTAAATTTTGCAATCAAATACTTAAAATTACGAACGCATCCGTAACGTTTAAAAAGTTACCGATCTCTGTTTTATGTAATTGCAACTATTTGTACTGTATGTCAGTTTTCTATTTTTGAAATGAGAAACGTTCGATCCGGTTGGTCTTCCGAGTTTAAAATATAACGGTAAATAACTTCAGTTTTATTTGCGTGAGAAGTAACGTCGTTTTGAAATACTAATCGGGCAATTGAGAACCAACTAGGTCGGCAAACAAGCGTACACCTCACATCATGGTTAGCAACTACCCAAGTTTAATAGACGCCTGCAACACCAGAAGCATCACAGCTGCGTTGCCGACTTTACCCTCAATCCCCCAGGAACTCTGGTTGCCGTACTCACAACAGGAACACAACTAAATAATACTGCTTTCAAGCAGTATTATTTAGCTGTGATGTTCTGTAAGGTCGAGGTCCTTCCCTAGTCGGGCTGCTCCAGATTTTGAGGCGGATATTTCCTGTTGTGTCCTGCCTCAGATAAGTTAGTTGAATGTAATTAATATTTATGATTTAAATTTCAAGCGTTTGATATTTCGCAAGACAGGAAAACCTCTGATATAAAACCAGTAGATAAGTACTAATTAATTAATTTGATTAATATGTTGTTGTTAAGCCTATTATTCTTATCCCTTGTAAAAGTTACAATTGAGGTGTGTTTTGACTGGAGAACATTAGATATTTAATTGATTCTATTCAAAAATAAAAAAATATATATAAAAGTTTCATACCGCGTTTCACTGGACGAAGAAATCAATCAATTACTGTCCTATATTTTAAGTTTTTTTTTTCTTTTATTAGTACTACAGGCGAAAAGTGACAATTCAATGTTTGATATTGCTAATAAACAATAATACCATCATTCATCAATTGTTTGTTCAATCAATTCAATCTTTTCGCGAAATTGATTCAATCCGAATATTCATAATAATGGCCCGAAGTTAGTCATAGACAGTTTCTTTCCTGTTTCTGTGGACGTTTTAATTTGAAACTTTTACTTGTAAAGTATGCTTAGCGTATGTGTAGTGGCGTAATTCCATTTTTCTTTCTCTCACGAAGTTTATTACGGAACAAAATTAAAGACATAATATGATGAACATAAGTTTACAGAAATGGTAACAAGCAGCAGAATAGTTTCTTTGACTTAAACCATTATCGTATTTATTTATTTATTTTATTTAATCTTTATTGTACACCACATAGAGTAATTTCATACAGAATTGTAAAGAAAAAAAAAGTATAATGCACAATGAGGCGGTCTTATCGCTCGATAGCGATTTCTTCCAGGCAACCTAATCGTATCGTAATCCTATCGTAGGTATGGTACCGTAGGCTATGGGTGCCTATAAATACCAGGAGCATTACAAGGGTGGTGTCGACGGTTACAGACATCATCTGGCTATGGTAATCGCTTACCAACTAGATCATAGATCTGAGACCCTTGGATCTGATCTAGACTATGTCCAACTTCTTGTATGTGGTATTATAGAATTATTTTTGCTCATTTCAGAATATAACGCATGACAAAGATAGATATATCTTTGATTCATTTGTCTACCGAGTTTTATTATTTTGACTAGTATATAATGGCAGTCTTATATATTTATACATATAATGGTGATATGTTGATAAATTGTAACAAAGATAATAGAATGATTTTTATTATTTTATTATTTAATACATGTGGTATAAGAAAATACGTGCAAGTTTGTGTATTAAAACAAAGTTAAAGAAAGCTATGGAAGATCGGAAATAGAGTCGATAACGTGCTTTCATAGCTCTTTGCGTCGCGGGCATCCATAGGCTACCATACGCTTATTTTCTACCCTCGTGATATAAATAAAGGTAGCAAAACTGGCAACATTTCCCCCATACTCAAACACGTGTATAGCGTATAAAGTATATGTGACAATTCTCTAATTTAAAACATATTACCAAAAAATCTCTAGTAAGACCCAAGCCATTTCCAACACAATTGTCTCCGTGGACCACCTATGATTACACCTCATCCTCGCGGCGTATTAGCGGCTATTCGTGTCATCGCCGCAAGTATGACGACCGTCTCTGTAATCACTTCCTGTCATTACACACTAAACTTGACGATTTGTTTTATGGTCTATGTACGATATTGATGAGTATTAACGAAATGCTAACATTACAATGAAAAAACTTTTTCGGATTTTATCGCGGTGTATTAAGTTTTTAAATGCCCAACGTTTCGGATACTTTACAGCAACAATGGTCTCGGGATTATCTACACCTAAAAAGGTGACCCATTATCATTTCACATCGCCATTTTCGTCGTAGATAAATTGTATTATTTTGTTTCATAAATATTTTTTTTTATACGAAACCTAACTTAACAATCAAAAATCAAAACCAATAAGTATAAAAAAAATTTGGGCTTCAAAATCACTTTCGAATCTTCATTTTACAAAATAAAATGTGTTTTAATAAATTAATATAATATAGTTAAAGTTTAGCTACTGCTGAACTAAAAATCGGTGGTAACTTCTGATAATTGTAATCAATTAATGGCAATAGGGCACAGCAGGAAATTTCTTGCTCCAAAATATGGAGCAGCAGCCCGACTGGGGTAGTACCTCGACCTTACAGAAGATCTTAGCTAAAAAACACCACACTAATCTAGTTCGATAAAAAAAAAATAGAAATGACAGTTCAAGTGTTCTTAGCCTACCTTGATTAAAGCCCGTTTTTATTTGATAAATGAATGATGAATAAGCCTTGGGTTATTTCTATTCCAGGAGCCGAGATCTAACAACGTTCTCTACCAGTTTCCACTCCACAGGATATCCTACTGCGCGGATGATAAAGGGGCCAAAAAATATTTCTCTTTTATAGCTAAAGGTAAAAACATATTTTTGTTACTTGCAACACTAATTTAAAAAAAAAATTACATCTTACAACATTAATTAATTCAATGTGCTGTTACATATACTTTTTAATGCCTTATAGGCTTTTTATATTTGTAAAAATTCAAAAAATGTTCTTTATTTAAGACAATTAATCTTATTAAACTTTAATACTATAATTGACAAAACTAGAGTCATTGTTAAGATATAATAAAGGTCTAAAGAGAAACCTATGTGTGTGTTGTAGGATACAAAAAAAATCTAAATTAACCAAAACATATTTCACAGGTGGCAGCGTTGACGCCAACTCTCAGCACGGAGTCAACGATGAAGATGACTCTGCTGATAAACACGAATGCTTCGTGTTCATATCAACGAAATTAGCATCAGAAATTACCCTAACTATCGGTCAGGCATTCGATCTCGCTTATAGGTAAGAAATTATATCTATACTAATATTACAAAGCTGAAAAGTTAGTCTATTTAAACACGTTAATCTCAAGAACTACGATTCAGCCTTTAATATCCCACTGCTGGGCATAGGCCTCTTTCTCCATGTAGGAGGAGGATCGGAGGTTAATTCGCCACGCTGCTCTAATGCGGGTAGGCGGATATATTCTCTACTATGAGTAACGATCGGGTGTACTTAATAACAATCGGGACCCAGTGCTTCACGTGCTCTCCGAGACACGTTGGGGAGACCCACAAGGATTGCACAAACACCTAGACCCATTTACCAAGAAAGGCTATTTTTGTCTTCAAATTAACGTGTGTGAAACCACGGGGCATAGCTAGTATTTAATTGGTTATAATAATAGATAAAAAAAAATAATACAAAATAAAAGTTATAAGGGGCCTTCTACACGGCACAATTTAACCATTTTGGACTTCCCCTCAGTCTTTGTTATATTTTTATGATCTTCTTACAAATATGACGTCACATATGCTCCCATCAATTATTTTGCGATTAAAACAGCATACAGATTAATAATTTCTTTTTTATTTTAATTATATCTTCTTAATAATAATATTAATTATTTTAATAATTTCAGGCGGTTTTTGAACGACAATGGAAAATACATAGAGATGCAAAAACTGACCTTACAGAACAAGAGACTCGAATTACAAATGAAAGCGTACAAGAAACGCTTACAGGTAATTTCATTAAATATTTATTTAAATATGAATATCAATATGACATGAATTTCTTAGACAAAATTTTTGATGCTTTTAAAATAAAAATTAGTCACTTCACGATTTATGAGGGCCTACTTTGCCTGTTGACGTTGCATATAACTTAATGATAGATTTTATCAGCAGGAGATTAAACAAAAAAACATTCGTCTAGCTGTGGGATGGTATTGGCAAATTTTATCAATCAATCAATGAATGAATTAGTTCTTCAATTAATTAAACCGTCAATTATGAACGGATTAATCAATGACGTATCTGTTAATTAAGTAATAAATCAGTAAATTATGAATAGATCAACGAATGAATCTGTCAATCTATCAATCAGTCAATGAATTAATGAATCAATAACTTTATCAATCATCAAATAATTAAAGCTATTAACCCTAAAGAAGAAGAAGAACTTAATCAATCAATCAAACATTTTTTCCAGGAGTTATCAAAAATAACGTACAAAGAAGACCTGTCAGCTTATCTCGCCCGCAACAATCTAACGAACATCGCAGAGTTCAAACTACCCCCGGAGCTAGAAGATAAACTATCAACCCTTACCGTTGCAAACGGGTTCTCGTTGAACGGAACTACGGGTGTTGACTATTGTAAGGAAAAATTATTAGTAATACAATGAAAAAACTGACATTTAATTAATTAATTTATTTATTTTATTTAACAGTTTATGTCCACTAGGATAGCAAAAGGAAATAGTTCTTATAAACAATGCTGGTACAAAGGCACTACTTATCCCATGATGGAATCTCTTCCAGTAGTCCTGCTACAGGAAACTTATAAAACAGTCGCAAAATTAGCGTGTACAATCTAAATATATAATATATATATTAATTTTGTGTTGTCATCTTCAAAGTCTGGTAAAAGATTTAAATGCTACAAATTGTTGGTGTAAAGTGAAAGAAGCTAAACAACTTAAAGATTGACTAGGGTGTAGTTTTTGGTTGTCGGCCAACAAGCGGCTCACCTGACGGTAAGCGGTTACCGCAGCCCCCCCTCCCCCGCCAACGAGCGGCTCACGGTCGGTAAGCGGTTACCGCAGCTCACAACCCTCCCCCCCCCCAGCCTCGCCACTAACCCACCCGCCTGCCCGCAGTCCACATGAAGCTGCCGCCGCCGGCCGCCGAGCGCGACCTGCTGCTGGCCACGCCGCCGCCCGCGCACAACGGCCGCGGGTGAGTGCTCCCCGCTACTCTTTATCGACTACCTGGACCTCGGAATTCGACCATAATTCATTTCAATTATAACTTATTAGGGTTTGAATCATCATTGACGCCGCGTTGGCGCAACGGTCACAGCCATGGATTGTACCTGTTGCGCATTGGCCATACAGGTGTTTGCCGTGGTCTGGGTGTTTGTGCAGTCTTCGTGGGTCTCCCCACCGTACCTCGGAGAGCACGTTAAGCCGTCGGTCCCGGTTGTTATCATGTACACCTGATAGCGATCGTTACTCATAGTAGGGAATATATGCGCCAACCCGCATTGGAACAGCGTGGTGGATTAAGCTCTGATCCTTCTCCTACATGGGAAAAGAGGTTTATTCCCAGTAGTGGGACAGGGTGAAGCGTATAAGGTTTGAATGAATTTATTATGGTTATGTTTAACAATCAGTATAGACATCATCATCACATCACTTCAGCCTATCGCAGTCCACTGCTGGACATAGGTCTCCAAAAGTTTGCGCCAAAAATGGCGTGGACTCATGTGTGTTGCCCATAGCCACCACGCTGGGCAGGCGGGTTGGTGACCGCAGTACTGGCTTTGTCGCACCGAAGACGCTGCTGCCCGTCTTCGGCCTGTGTATTTCAAAGCCAGCAGTTCCCGCCATCGGTCGACTTTATAAATTATTTTTAAGTTCATCCAGTATAGACAAACATTATTAATCTATTATCAATTTGACGTCAGACTATAAGTAGTTTATTTATCAAGAAAATAAATTTTGACGTCTAAACTTTATGTAAATAAGACTCATAAATTAACATTTCAATATTATTTTTTAGCAAACTCCTCGGCGACACGTCATCTGGAAAGAATCCAGTCGTCGGTACAAAGTTGGAGGGTCTTCTATTAAATTCAGACTCGGACAGCGGTAAGTATATTAAATATTCACGCATCTGTTTTTAGAACCTCGTTAACAATAATGGCAACTAATAATAAAGGCATTGTGTAAATTTTTTATATATTTTTGTTAGTAATTTTAATACGGAAACAAAATCATTTATCGTTAATTATTGTCTATATATTTAATAATAATAATAATAATACACTTTATTGTACACCAAAAACAGAAATAATACATATCAAAGAAAGAAAAAAAAATATTGACAATATATTTAAGTGTACATAATAACAAAATAATAATAATATTTTTCAAGTATCAAACTGAATTGATGTTATGTATGACCGTGATTTAGTGATACCATACAAATAAAAATTAAATATCCCACTTTCTATGTTAAAATATATTATATCGGATTAGATGGGATCAGGGAGATAGGTTTTAATCGTAGTCTTAATAGAAACAAATAGACAGACAAAAGTAATAATAAATATTGTATTTACAGTATTATATATACATATTTATTTTAATTTCAGACTTCGACCCGCGTGCCTTTGAGTCTGAACCTGTGACCCGCTTCACATCTCCCGTCGCAGAGACCACCGCCACACCTACGCCGCCTCTCTGTGAGTATAATTATATTATTATAGTTATTATTAATTTACTACACATTAATACTCAAAAAAATTAAAATGAAGTGAAAAAAACTAACCTATCAAACAAGTATGTATTTTATCTTTAATCTGTATTACTTCTAATAAATATGTTTATTTACAGTGGCTCCACCACCAAAAGCGTCGAAACGTCAGTCCCAACAACAACAGCCACAACAACAGCAGCAACAACAGCAACAACAACAACAGCAACCACAACAAACGCAACAAACACTAATGCCACCGCTAAACAACGACATATTCGGCTCAACGCCATTTTCCGTACCTGTGACGTCACCGTTCGCTCCAACCACTAAGCCAAACTACGACATAGGCGACTTTAACCTTCAAACGTCAGTTTTTAATTCCACCACTTCGTTTACTAACGGCCTGACGGGCTACGATCCGTTCGAGACGCAGAAACAGGGAAATATCTTCGGTAATAATTATGGCAACACTTTCAACGGTTTTGGGAATTTGAGTGAGAAGCAAACCGTGGAGCTGGACAGCAGCTTTAACGGGTTCTTAGATAAGACTATTTCGGAGATGAAGGTGTGTATAACATACATATATCTGTATTGTTTGTACATAATTTTTTTTTTTTTTTTTGTATTGGATCCCAAACAAAAAAAAAACCGAATTCAATTACATCGACAACATATAACGTAGGTAAGACCAAAAAATAGTCAAGTAAATACGCGTTATCAAAGATTACTCAAAAAGTTATCAGATCTCGATGAAATTTAAATGTGTCCACATGATAAACATCAGCTTTCGACTAAATTAAAAATCATCGAAATGTTACACCCAGTAAAAAGTTATGCGGTATAAATACAACGTAGGTCGACGAAAAAATAGTCAAGTAAAAACGCATTATTAGATATAACTCGAAAAGTAGTTGTTAGATCTCAAATAAATTTAAGTGGCACCAAATAACACAAACCACCTTTCGATAAAAAAAAAATTTTCCGAAATCGGTCCACCCAGTCAAAAATTCTGAAGTAACATAGGTACATAAAAAATACAGTCGAATTGAGAACCTCCTCCTTTTTTGGAAGTCGGTTAGTAAAATAAAGTAACAGACAACCGTGTTAAATTAAAAATATTTATTTATTTAAAAAAATATATTGATCATATATGTACATTTAATTTCAACTAGCTATACTTTTAAGAAACAACTAATACTAGGGTCTATTGTAGTAACAAAAGCCAAAATGACATATTTTTTGAATGTTTGTGTCTTTGTGTATGATAATTTGAAATTTGATGGGATTTGTTCGACTTTATATATGTAAATAGAGTGAGATTATTAGTGTCTGGAGATGAAATAATACAACAAGTCAGCACAATAGTGTCCAATGTATACATTTTCCCAGCCAATTTTACTATTATTACTACGTAGAGGCTTTCATTTTTCTCATATATAAACCTATAATACTTAAAAGTAATATTAAATTAATATAAAGAAAGTTCAATTACTGATTATACAGATTAAATAACGTTGTAGACGAATTTTAGTGAAATTAGAATGTGTTTACAGATTGATGATTGGTAAGTTGCCTATTAAAAACTCATCCTTAGAATATTTGTTAGAATAAAATAGTTTTTTATTTAAATGTATTTAGTTAATTTCCTAGAAGTACGTAGTAGATTTTTTTTTAGAATAATCATATCAATACGCTAAGATGAGGATGTTTGCCTCCCTTTTTAGAAAAGACCTCACTATTACTCCACATAAATTATATATCATTTTATAGATAATTGTTTGCTCTACTGGCATCAACAACTAAAAAAATTATCATTATTTTTGTTTTTGTAAATTAATTAATTATCAAAATTATATATATATGAAGGCTTTAATTTTAAAACAACGTCAACATGATGACGGTCGGTAAATTTTTTATTCAATTTCAAATCAACTCACGTATAAATATTTTTTTATTTTGTAAAGTGATAATTATTACACTTATTTAGTGCGAATTATTCGCACTGGTATATCTTAAAAGTAGTGAAATATTTCCTTCTATTTAGTCTTGAGTCACTCTTTCTCTTATAAGATTACCTTTATTAATTAGATAAATAAGTAAAATCGTTAGTGTTGCCATATATATCTAACTTATATTTAAAATTTTAAATTATATTGGCGGGTTTTTCAAATTCAAATCAAAGCGTTTTACAGCATCAGTATAAACGGAAATATGTTTTATTTTAATTTATTTTAACATATTATTTATATTTTTTTTTTGTACACAGGATGGATTTAGCAGAGGGATCACCTTTGGAAACGACGATTTTTCAATAGATAACCTCGATCCTCTTAAGAAGAATTAAAATACATCGGAATTAAATTTAATAATAGTTAATATTAACAATCCTTGTATTGATTCACACAAATATAAATGTCAAGAAAAATCTAGAATGTGTTCTGATAAGTCAGTCTGTGTAAGTCATACTGATATAGGTCAACATTTTAGGGGTAGTTCTTCTGAAAGTTTCAATATACTTTGTACCAAAAAAATTACACGTGATTATTGGATATGGGGGAAGGGGTTGAAAAGTTACAAAAAGAAAACCACGTGATTAATGACTGACCACTCGAGTCCACAAACAAAGTCACTGTTACCAGTACAATTTACAGTAATACTGGCCAGTACATTTCGGAATACAGCCTTGTGTGAGTCAAATCGATGATTAAAAAAAATGTTGCCATTACATTGGTTACAAAATACGTGATAATAGGTAGTATTCACGTTTTTCCCTATTTTTATATAGAAGTTTTTTTTAATATTTAATGAATCTCCGATTTAACAATAACTGTAATTTTTTGTAGAAAAAATCAACAGTGATATTTTATAGCTTCACGATAATCTGCTCAATGTCATTCCGAAAGTGCCTTAAGCTTTTTTAAAAAATAATAATAACCATAATAATATAAGGCAAATAAAGAATTAAAATTTGAAGAACGCCTCAAATTCTGTGATAATTCTTTTAAAATTGAGGCACTTCAAAATTAATTACAATTGAACGATATAAATAAAAATGTCAAAATATAATAAAACTGCGAAATAATATTTTCCTATCGATATTTTTGTCGGATCCCTAATATAAAAATTGGCCAATATATCAAGCAACTAGTTGACACATCTGACAACACCTGAATCAACAGTTGACTAAACTGTAGCCGATAAAAATAGTCTGTGGGAAGACTTACTAAATATAACATAATATAGTAAGTATAGCCTTTTTCGATCGAATTTATAAAAAGAGGACATACATTTTTCATAAAAGTTTCTAGAAAAGATATACATATAATAAAGATTTTTTTCTTTTATTTAAAACAATCTGTTTTATTTTTAAATGAATTGACGATTTTAACAGTTTATTTAAAGCTTTCTTTACATGTCCATAAATAATTTAAATTTTTTATAATTTAAATTTTGAAATAGTAGTATATTTCAATTTATTTTTATTTTATTTTTTCATGATAAGAATGACATTGCTGTTTTAATGATTGCAAAACATTCCATTATTTTATTATTATTTTTTATTATATAACTATTTTAATCCTAATAATCTTAAGTAAATTTTGAATTGTGTATATTAGTTTTTATAATCTGTTGTATTTCTCTGTCATTAGTGGATTATCTTTAAGTAATGTCTAATCTAATGTTACTTTTAAGGCCAAAAGTATGCAGTAATAAAATTTACGTTTATATATTTTTGTTTCATTGTACCACTAACTAATTAAATAAATTATAAATTTTAAAACCCACTTAGAGTAAAATATTTTCATTTATACGATGACGACGCCTGCGATCCGGCTTTCTCGCTCTGACATTTGGTTCTGCGCCTTTAAATATATAAGAAACATCCTTGGGTAAAAGAAAGATGTCACAGAAGGAAATTATACTGATAATCGGCCTAATATTGAATTATAGTGGGGTTCAGGGGGACTCCCTATCCCCCTCATCCCTTTTCTAGACCTAAAAATTATCCTATGTTAAACTGAAAAATATAATTTGTTCAAATTAATTTTTACAAAACAGAAGTATATATAGTTAATGAATTGTACCACTAAAATTAAATTGTATATTCTGTAAAAACATATCTTATACTATTAAACGAGCAATTCTTGTATATATATATATATATATATAGAATCTGAATCTCGGAAACGGCTCCAACGATTTTCATAAAATTTAGTATTTAGGGGGTTTCGGGGGAGATAAATCTATCTAGCTAGGATTCATTTTCAGGAAATGTCGTTTTATCCCTGTTTTTAGGAATTGAAAAAAATATCGTTAGAATACGAAGGTAAATTTCGCATAAGTCAATGTAGTTGAAATAGCTCGGTGGGAAATCGGCCGCTCGGGATCAACCGAGAAGATCATGGTTCAAATCCACATGTCCGTGATCAATTATTTTTTCTTTTTCTTTTTCTAATTGCACTCGTTATTTTTTATTTAAATAGACTGTTCTTATTTTTTATTATTATGTCGGTAAAATCGAAAAATATTATTCATATTTTATCAATATGTAATTCGTATTTATACTTTATGATTTCCAAAAAACACGATTTACTAAAAATACCGAGCTTAGCTCGGTCAACCGGGTACTTTATTTTAAATATCAAACTGAAAGTGTAAAGTATACATAATAGTTTAAAAACGCAACACCTTGATTTGTATACATTTCCTGCTCATTTAATATGACAAAAGCAAATATTTACTAATTTTGAGTATACTATGCATGTAGTATCGTGATAAATTTTAAAATAAATATTTTGTTACATAGTGCTTTTTGAGATTGTGAGTAAAGCTATGTATTCATTAGCAACATTTGACGCACAACACATGATGCTCAACATGCATGTCAACATGTTGAGCGACGATGCGGAACTTTTGCTTAGCAACGTTGCCTGTCTAATGGACGTTCAGTCACCAACAACATGTCGCCTGAGGAGCTAGTGTTGGTCTCAGCTTCGTTTGTTATAATATCATTAGAGAAAAACCTAAACCGTGGATAACAGATACAATAAAGCTTATGATGAGTTTGCGAGACGAAGCCCTAATGAAAGCACGTAAAGATAAGAATAATACAATATTGAAAGATTACTATCGCGACCTTAAAAATTATGTTACAGCATTTATAGAGAGAGAGAGAAAAAGGCATATTTTAACTTTTTTATAAATCTATCTATCTATACATCTATAAAAGCGAAAGGTCACTCATCACGAAATCTCCGAAACTATAACACCTACGAACTTGAAATTTGGCAGGTAGACTCCTTATAGGACGTCAACATCCGCTAAGAACGGATTTTGCGAAACTCGACCCTTAAGGGGGTAAAACGGGGGTTGGAAGCTTGTATGAAAGTCCTATGTTTTTGAAGTAAGAGACTTGAAGGTGTCCAAATAATTTATCTTTAGAAATCAACTCCCTTTTAGGGTTAAAACGGGGGATGGTAGGTTGATTCAGTTATCACGAAATCTCCGAAACTATAACAGCTACAAATTTAAAATCTACAAGTAGTTTCCTTATAGAGCGTAAACATCCCTAAGAATGGATTTTACAAAACTTAATCCCTAAGAAGGTAAAACGGGGGTTGGTAGTTTGTATGAAAGTCCTATGTTTTTGAAGTAAGAGACTTGAAATTTGAACAAAACTAATCAGAATAAAGAACAAAATAGAATAGAACAGAACAGAATAGAACAGAAAAGAATAGAACAGAATAGAATAGAACAGAATAAAAACAGAACAGAATAGAACAGAACAGAATAGAACAGAATAGAACAGCATAGAACAGAATAGAACAGAATAGAACAGAACAGAATAGAACAGAATAAGAACAGAACAGAACAGATCAGAATAGAACAGAACAGAATAGAATAGAACAGAACAGAATAGAATAGAACAGAATAAGAACAGAACAGAACAGAATAGAACAGAACAAAACTAAACAGAATAGAGAACAAAATAGAATAGAACAGAATAAGAACAGAAAAGAATAGAACATAATAGAATAGAATAGAACAGAATAAAAACAGAACAGAATAGAACAGAACAGAACAGAATAGAACAGAATAGAACAGGATAGAACAGAATAGAATAGAATAGAACAGAATAAGAACAGAAGAGAATAGAACAGAATAGTCCAGAATAAGAACAGAACAGAATAGAACAGAACAGAATAGAATAGAACAGAATAGAATAGAACAGAACAGAATAGAATAGAACAGAATAAGAACAGAACAGAATAGAAAAATTGAAATTTAAAAGACATGCTCTATATAGGTGTTCAAATAACCGATCTTTAGAAATCAACTCTCTTTTGGGGTTAAAACGGGGGATGGTAGGTTGACTCACTCATCACGAAATCTCTGAAACTATAACAGATACAAACTTGGAATTTTGCAGATATGTTTCTTATAGGGCATAAATATCCGCTGAGAACGGATTTTACGAAACTCGACCCCTAAGAGGATAAAACGGGGGTTGGAAGTTTGTATGAAAGTCCTATGTTTTTGAAGTAAGAGACTTGAAATTTAAAATGTATGCTCTATAGATGGTAAGAAGGTGTTCAAATAATGTATCTTTAGAAATCAACTCCCTTTTGAGGTTAAAACGTGGTATGGTAGGTTGACTCACTCATCAAATGGACTCAAAACTCTATAAATGGTGAGGAAGTGTCCAACTAATACATCGTAATCTATATATATATAAGAGAAAGGTCACTGACTCACTCATCACGAGAACTCAAAAACCGCTGGATGCTCCATCCATCCAAGATGGACAAAGATGAAATTTGGCAGGCGGTAGATTATAGTTAGTAGACGTCTGCTAAGAACGGATTTTGCGATATTCCCCCGCTAAAGGGGTTTAATTAGGGTTGATAGTTTGTATGAAACATATACAGCAGCTATAAGTTCGCCTGAAAGGTTATTTATACTGCAGCCTGAAAATAAAACTAAAAATGTGGTGTATAGAGAGGTTTTATAAAAAAACTCTTAAATTATAGTAAATTGTGCGTTTAAAAAAGTTACTCAGAGTGATAAGCATTTCAAGTGACTGAAATAAAAAAATAATTTGCGTTAAGCAGCTTAATAGTAATGCATATCTTTATAACCACGCGGACGTAGTCGCGGGCGCAGCTAGTAACAATATAAATAAACCTGCTCTTCTGTGGAAAAATTTAAAAAATACGGCTCACCTCAGTAACAAATATATGAATATCATTCCCGACCATTTAAATGATCCAGATAAAATTAATGATCACTTCCTAACGTTGCCAGCCAATTCATATTCAGACCAGATTAAAAATCCAATTAACTCAAATATTGTACAAAATGATAGGTTACGATTGAAGCCAGTAAATGAAATAGATGTGAGAAAAATTATCTGTAGTATCAAAACAAAAGTATCAGGACTAGATAGCTTAAATATAGATATGATAAAAATGACTCTAGACATGACAATTCCAGTTATCACTAAAATAGTCAATAATAAGTCATTGAAACTAATAAATTTCCATTGTGTTGGAAGGAGGCTCTGGTGAGACCAATACCTAAGAAGAACAGTATCACTAGACTAAAAGATCTTCGTCCTATATCAATATTACCGGTGTTATCTAAAGTCTTGGAAAAAGTTGTCCTAAACCAAGTACTGCAATTTGTAGAAAATAAAAAAATAATTCCCAAACTCCAATCTGGCTTTCGGAGAGGCTATGGCACAGAAACTACACGTGACAGAGGACCTTAGTGAAGCATCGGACATGGGGCTGAGCAGCATTATGGTTCTTTTAGACTACTCCCGAGCATTTGACTGTTTACAACCGGAACTTCTTCCGTTTCCGCCAACAAGTTTCCGCCAAAAATAACGTGAACTCATGTGTTTTGCCCATAGTCACCACGCTGGGCAGGCAGGTTGGTGACCGCAGTACTGGCTTTGTCGCACCGAAGACGCTGCTGCCCGTTTTCGGCCTGTGTATTTCAAAGCCAACAGTTGGATGGTTATCCCGCCACCGGTCGGCTTTTTAAGTTCTTAGTACCGTATGCGTGGCTAAATTCTTTAGTACCGTAGCCATACAGTACCAGTACCAAAACATGTTTTTCTGATATTTTAAAACATTTCAAACATTCACAAATGTTAAACCTTTGTGTGACTTGTGTGAATTGCTGAAGAAACTTTTGTGCTTACTTGAAGCGCCACTGTAGAACGATTATTTTGTGCTATAAATATTATGAACACTTAATTCTTCACTTTTTCACTTCACTAAATTCTCTCCTTTTTTCACTTTTCTATGGCAGCGCTTACGTACCAGCGTCGACAACGGCTGATGGCTCTCTTTGTCTGAAGACAAACCGTGGAGACGAGAGCCGTCGTTGCCGCTTCCCCATCGATCGAGGCAACCTGTATGCCAGAATAGAACAGAAATAGAATAAAAATAGAATAGAAATAGAATAGAAATAGAATAGAAAATAGAATAGAAAATAGAATAGAAATAGAATAGAAATAGAATAAAAATAGAATAGAAAATAGAATAGAAATAGAATAAAAATAGAATAGAAATAGAATAGAAATAGAATAGAAATAGAATAGAAATATAATGGAAATAGAATAGAAATAGAATAGAAATAGAATAGAAATAGAATAGAAATAGAATAGAAATAGAATAGAAATAGAATAGAAAATAGAATAGAAATAGAATAGAAATAGAATAGAAATAGAATAGAAATAGAATAGAAATAGAATAGAAATAGAATAGAAATAGAATAGAAATAGAATAGAAATAGAATAGAAATAGAATAGAAATAGAATAGAAATAGAATAGAAATAGAATAGAAATAGAATAGAAATAGAATAGAAATAGAATAGAAATAGAATAGAAGTAGAATTGAAATAGAATAGAAAAATATCTTCAAATGAGTAGCATTCGGTTAAATCCGAAATAACTGATTTTTGCTGTTTTCTTCTGTTTTTTTTTATTGGTGAGCTGCTGTTTTTTAGTTTCTTGGGGTTGGCAACACAGGTTACGTTTTCATGTTTTGTTATTGTCAATTTGTCAATTGTCAAACAAAAATGAAGAACGCTAAAGCAGGTTCCCGAATATTTTGACTAAAAAATGAATTAAATAGTAACATATGATCTCACGAATGTTCTGATTTAATTGTTTATGTTATATTTATAGTATTATATCGTAATATATCAGTATTAAACTTAAAATGGTGGACTTAAGTGGCGGTCAAGACGGGCCTTTGGAGCATGCATTTTCTAACACAGTTTTCATCATTCCTGGAATCGTAGTTGTTTCTTTATCAGGTACGTAATGTAGCTATTAAGGCTGTGTACGCTACACGACTTTCTACAAGCGTATCCTGCTCAACTTTTTCTTTAAAGGTATTAAAAAAATTGCTGTTGAAAATATTTGTTTATTATATTTTCCTAATTTCTATCAAATGCAAGCTACACATTTTCTTCTCTATAGTAATTACAGCTAATTCCTTTTGTGTTTTCAAGAAATTCATCTTTTAAAAAAAAAGATGTTTTGTGTGGAAGTGAATTTTGAATACAGTAGAATGTAATACCGAAAGAAAAGTATTGAAAGCTGACTTTAATATTTATAAGCACTGTATCAAAATTTGTATAGTATCAATGTGATATAGCATAAATACTATAATTCCTGAATTTATCCTTAATGATAAGATCTCGCTGTAATGGAATAGATGTACACATTTCTCATATTATTTTGTGTATAAGTTCTTTTCATGCGGTTGCAAGTTTGATTCCACCCTTCCACCCACTCTGACAACACATAATGTCATTTAATAAATATTATAAATATATTTTAATATTAACAAGAGTAACAAACTTGGATTCAAGACTTGATACTACATTTGAAAGCTAATTAGACTCAACTTTCTAATGTTTCTAATAATTTTTATATTTTTTCTATATTTTGTTTATTATCTACTAAATCATGGTAGCACAGTCATATGATCTCATATGATATAAAACTTTAGAATGCTAATCATTTCGTAGAATCTTGAACTCGAACATTGTCATTTTAACACTTTTTAATCCATCATCCAATTCCATCCATCTAATTTTTACCTCATCTTTTAAAACATCTTTAAGAAGATATCAATAAATTTCAATCAAAAAGTATATTATTTAAATACTATACCAAAAACCATTTAATAGAAATAATTATTTATTTTAAGGATTTACTTTTACTTTTAGCAATTTTATAAAATAAATAATATATGTTTGAACCAACAAAATACAGATTTCAATAAAATAAAAAAAGAATCAGACAGTAGCTTAATAACAATATTATGCATGTAAAGACAAAGTTTTTTTTACCCTAAGGAAATCCCTAACGGATGCCTCCAGTCCGGGGGAGCTGGAGGGTATGTCCGATTTGCACGGACTAAAACCTCTTGGGTGTTCCTTCGACACGCCCCGGCGGAATCATGGGGACGCGGTTGCACTTCCGCGATACCGCTAGCAGTTGTGTAAAGCCTATCTTCATTTTTTTTTTTCGAATGTTGTGATGATGTATAGATTCCCCTATTAACAATCACCTGTAACAAGACTGCTGTCTTTTAGTTTGTTAGTTATTTTTTATGGCATATTAAATAATTTGTTTTATATTAAAAGAAAAAAAATTAACACATTTTAGTGCTTATTGAAACAGGTGTTTACATTTTATCAATAGGTTGTGTGGTCCAAATCGTAGGATTTTGTTTTTTTTTTTTTTTTTTTTTACTTATTGCACTCCAATAGAAACAAAAATATTCTGGTTTATATCCGTATATTTTTAATATAAAGAAAATTAAAAGGAAGAGAATTGGCGCTATAACAAAAACTCCAGACTACCCATAAACTTTACAAATTAAAATATCTGTAGTTATTTTATATTATATTATTTTTATACTAGCTGATCCCGCAAACGTTGTTTTGCTATATATGCTATAAGCCCCCTTAATCCTCCCCCCCCCTCCCTTATAACTTAGGGGTATGAGAAATAGATGTTGTTCGATTCTCAAACCTACCCAATATGCACACAAAATTTCATGAGAATCGGTCATGCCGTTTCGGAGGAGTTTGACTACAGACACCGCGAAACGACAATTTTATATATTAGATTATGTTATTGTTATATTATAGTAATTTAATTAAATAAAATGAAAATCGCACAAAAAAGCCGCGAATAGTCAACACTCTTATTACTAACTTTGTCCTGCGCTTTCGCGTTCATATAGCCTAGCCTTCCTCGGTAAGTGGACTATCCAACACAAAAGAAATTTTTCAATTCGAATCAGTAGTTCCTGAGATTAGCGCGTTTAAAAAAAAACAAGAAGCAAAATTTTCAGCTTTATAATATTAGTATATACTATAGATATTACGTGTAACGTGTGCTAGGTTGGATTCAAGATATATAAGTGATCATTGAATCGATTGCCTTCCCTAAAGCACCCATTTCTATTAGCATAAACATTGTCGTCTGTTTTGAAGTATAGATCCCTGGTCCGAGGATACCCATATCCTGTGACTCAGGGATCTTCTAAAGCAGTTTACTTCGATCATTATCATAACCTCTTGATAACGATTACTACTGTGGTTTTAGAACTAATCACCAACTTGCACCTCTATATACTGCAGCGATTTAACTGTTGATGATATACTATAGATATAGGAGACTTGTCCAGCCGTGGGACTCACAGCTTATTCCAGTATAGTTGTATTTGTTTGTACAAAATTCTTCCAAAATATTACTTATATTTCATTCATTGCCAATTTAAACCCTAAAAAATATAAATATATATATATATATATATACTTTATTGCACTAAAAATAATGTACAGAAAAATTATACATAAAGTTGATGGCATACTGCAGTATTAAAACGCTGACACTCATAAATTAAACCAATCAAATAAACCAACGTGGATATCCACGCGTCGATTATACGTCGTCCACTTGATAACCCGACCACTTAGACCTAAGACATCCATCCGTACACAATTCTGATATAATGGCGGACAATGCTGACAATATGGCTAATATTATAACAGAAAATGTCGAAAATCAGAAAGATTACGAATTTTTATTGCAAAATGACGATCCGAATTATGTCCCAACAACAAAGGATTTGCTAGAAATGCTGGAAAACGCTGAAATGGATGAGGAGACGAAGCAGAGCTTGAGAAGTATGCTAGCAGGTGATGTACCTCAGTTCTTCGGCGGTCAAGGAAGCGGCACCTACTTAGCTATTGTATTCGCGTCTTTAATCTTCCTAATTATATGTAAGTTTTTAATCATATTTAGATTGAGTACTACATTTTAACGCCATTTTAATTTTCGAAAGACCATCGTAAGATATTTGTGATAAATATTAAATGTATCTTAATTCGATTAGGCTTTAATATCGCCTTTGAATCGTTACTACAAATAATACAATTAAAATAAAAAATTACTCTTTTTAAGTAGGCTTCAAAAGCACTTCTGAATCGTCGATTTACAAATTATAATTATGAAACAATTATAGATTACTAGCTTTTACCTGCAGCTTCGCACGCATTGAATTTTTTTTAATAAAAAGTATTCTATGTTACCTACTTCTAATACCTCCAAGAGTATGTGTACGAAGTTTCATGATGATTGGTTGAGTAGTTTTCGCGTGAAAGCGTAACAAACAAACTTACATTCACGTTTAATATTATTAGGAATGTGAAACTGAAAACAATCGGCAAGAAACTCAACAGTTAATCGATTAAATAATAATAGGCATACAATATTTATAAATAATAATTCATTGATATAAAAAATTGTTATTGTGAAGATACTATAGATTCTCTACAAAGAAAACTCCGCAAGATAACAGACTATACTTGCTTACTCTTCAATAATTGTGTTTGCTCGCAAACGAAAAAAAACTGGCTTCAATTACAAGTTACACAACGTATGTAGGCGAAAAAATAGTCAAGTAAATACGCGTTATCAAAGATGACTGAAAAAGTATTCATCAGATCTCGATGAATTTTTTTAACGCTTCACTTTCAACGGCCCCCAGTAGGATTTTCTCCTGTGTCGGGGGTCCGGAAACACACACAATACACAAGCACAAACGCCCAGACCACGACAAACATCTATATGGCCAATACAAATATCTTATCGTGAGCGGGGATCGAACCCGCGACCGCCAGCGTAACAGTCAGTATTGTGACCGCTGCGCCAACGTGTCGTCAAAATTAATTTAAATGGGACTATGCGACAAGCAACAGCTATCGTTAAAAAAAGAATCATTAAAATCGACCAATCCAATAAAATTATGAGGTGTAAGGGCCCGGCCCCATGTCCACGACACAGCGCCGTCGGCGTAAAACGGCACGTCGCTGGCACTACGCCGTCGCCGTAACACGGCACAGCGCCGTGGCTTTTTACGGTGACGGCGTCGAACCGTAACATTTCACGGCGTCGTGCCGTATCACGGTGCCGTGAACGGTTTGTCGCGCGCAACTTGACAGTTGATATTTCGCAGTTTGTGTGCTCGGGCGTCCTTTCCTGGATCGCAAAAAAGTAATGAGCGACCAAAAATGGTCAAGTAAATACGCATTATTAGAGATTACACAAAAAGTTCTTTTCAGATCTCGCTTAAATTTAAATGGCATCACATGACACGCACCACCTTTCGATTATAAAAAATCATCGAAGTCGGTCGGTCCAATCAAAAGTCCTGAGGAACTTGTATAAAAATACAGCCGAATTCAAAATTTTCCCCTATATTTGAAGTCTGGTAAAAAAGGCTATTTATTTCAATATAATAAAATACAGCACCTTTAAGCCCACACATTATCATATATATAAATCAACTCTAAGTCAACAAAAGAACAGTTAGCATATGTTTAGCCAGTTTAGAAGATAACCAAAATAAGTCAGAGGAAGAAATTTATGAAACAAAAAGTATTTTAAAACAAGTTAATGTAAATACTAAATAGTAATATTCAGTTTTCATTACTTCGTATTGAATGTTTTTAAAAGTTTATCTGTAAAGTGGAATCAATTCGAAAATATTTGGAGGGTTATCTACAAATGTTTTAATCTGTTGATTACAATGTAGAACTACTTGTATTAAACTCTAATTTTATATTAAATTATATCACTTATAGCTAAATGACATTATTTATTGAGATTGCATTAAATTCATTTTTTTTTTTATGATTCAAAAGAGGTTATAATTAAAAGATGTACACAGTCTATTCTTAAATTTTCTGAAGATTTATCTTCTTCAGAGTATTCTTCTATCTTGACTCGGGGCGGGGGGTGGGGAGCTATTTTCAGTTTTAAATTAAAATTATAAATAATAAAGATAGAAGGGAGTTAATTTTTTATAGGAAATTTTCACGTCTTTAAGGAGCTTTTTAAAAGTCCATAAATGTTCATAGTTTCGGAGTTCCAATCCAATTGAGAACCTCCTCCTTTTTTGGAAGTCGGTTAAAGTGCCTCACGAACAACAGTTCTCACTAGAACGGGAATACAGTCTAGAGTTTGGAAATACACATAAACGCCCAGACCACAACCGTTATCAGAGCAATTTAGTGTATATACAAGAACCCGACAACAATCGTTTGGACAGTAGCCCACCAAACACTACACCCACCTAGTCGGAGGATCCTCCCTTTTCTATGGTGGGTGAGGGGCTTCACACCCTGTTCCTCCCCACCACTAATATATATATATATATATATATATATATATATATATATATATATATATATATATATATGTATAACATTCACGTGTAACAGTGATAGCCACAATACTCCTCCGAAACAGCTGGACCGATTTTTATGAAATTTTGTGTGCATATCGGGTAGGGCTGAGAATCGCCCAACATCTATTTTTCGCACCCCTATTTATAGGGGGGGGGGGGTAAAGGATTTAATAACGTATATGGCAAAACAACGTTCACGGGGTCAGCTAGTAACATTAATAATAATCATTTTTGACCGATTTCAAAATGGAGGTTCTCAATTTAATTGTGTTTCCTTGTGTGTCACCTCATAATTTTTTTCTAGGTGTAGCGATTTTGAGATGGTCCCATTAAAAGTATAATTATATATTATATAGGTGTATAATTGGTATATATAATTATTGTTATATATCTGATTATCGACGTGTCACTTACATATCGTAATTAAAACGGTCGAGTAAATAATTTATTGATAACAGATAACGCATTACTTGAGTTCATGGAAAGTAAATAATGTATTGGTTTTTATAATTAAAAACAAGTGCGATTAAATTCGGACGGTAATGGTTCTGGCAGTCTCAGTTTAGCCTATTGCAGTCCGCTGCTGGACATAATTAAGCCTCCCAAGTTTGCGCCAGATATTCCGGTTCTTTACAATCTTCATCCAGCCTACACCGATAATCTTATGTAGATCGTCGGTCCAGCGAATCTGTTCAATATTTAATATCAAATTTTATTATAATACAAACAAGTTTTGTTTGGAAGTCCCTAGTCTACGTGAAAAACTATATAGGCTTGTTGTTGTGGAATCTAGCACGCTTGTTTGCCAACCTAGTTGTATAAAAAGTCATTTTTTTTCATTTGCTAAAAAAAAATACTTATTAATTTACTAATAAATAAATTTTACTTAATAACTTAATTTTTGTATTCGAGAAAAACATACAATATCTATAGCGTCCGTTAACCACTTACCATCAGCTGCCTCTATGTCTGTGCCAAATTTAATTTCAATTCGTTGAGAAGTTCTGTCGCGATTGAGCTACAAACATACATCCAAACTTAAGCGTTTATAAAACTAAGATAAACTTTATCAAAACGGTACAGCTCATTGCTATGATATGACAGTCGATATCGCCATCACAACACGCGATTGGGCAGTTGAAATTATGTTGCATATACGAAGATAAATAATAATCGCCTTCGACTTCATTAGTTTATCTAAAGGTGTAGTAACGTGCGGTAAGTTATATTTATTTACTGATAAACTGATTTTTTTTTTAATTTTTATTATCAGCTGTCAAGTCAATTTCGATAAAGAGGGTTATACCTATAGGTAACTATAACTTTTTTTTCTATCGTTCAAGTTAAAGTATAAAATAACTTTAGTATCTGAATTGACATAAATAATATTTTATTTACAATAACATTTAAAATAAACAAAAAATAATATAATTTTCTAATGTATAATAGTAATTTCAATTTAAAAAAAATAATTTTATTTTCCCGCGCAAAAGAACAAAATGGACATCGATCAATCAAATTCGAATATGGACATCGGGAGTATGATAAAAGATCAAGTTGTAAAATCTATGAAAAATGTCGACGTAATGTCTCTTCTAAAAAACATGGCGGCTACTGCAACAGATAATCAAGAATCGGGAGAAATACAAAGCAAACTGCAAGATATTCTTGAGAAGTATAATAACATGCCGGAAGATATGAAGGCTGAATTTACTGGACAATTAAAAGATTTATTAGTAAAGAAATTGGCAACGAAATTGAAAGATGCGCCAATAAACTTCAGTGGCTTAGAAGAGGCGATACAGAATGAGATTGTCACTCAAATGTATTATATTGGAGCCGGTGTTTTTGTGCTCATCGTGATTATTGGTACGTTTTATTATTACTAAACTTATCAGTGGTAGCTTCACTTTTAACTATAATTTATTAATTAAAACGAATATATTTTAATTTGACGATTCACGTGTTTTTGAAACAACAAAGTTTTTTTTTATTATTTTGGTTATGAGAAATATTTATTTAAAATTTAGGTTGGTTCGCGTTTATATTCAAAATGTTGAACGGTGTTGCCATTCTAATTTTTTTTTTAATATTGTGTAAGGAATATAATCTGTGCTATTTTTTGCATAACTAATGGTCAGTCTTACAACTAGTAATTAGATGACTTCTGGTTCCACTTCCATAGATATTGAATTTAGATATGATATTCAAACGGAATTTTATCATATGAATTGTTTCAGAAAAATGTATGACGTACAAGGACATACATCCAGAATAAAAATAAATATTTGTATTAATGTAAATAGCTACTCCGAGTTGGAATCCCACTCGAGACGGTTCGAACTATAGCAGCTTCTCACTCCACTGCACCAGAATGGCTATTATATTATGCATGACATAATATAAATGTCAAATCATAACTATCATGTAAACTATCATACTATCAAAGGTCACTAGACGTCCATATAATATATAAACAATGACACTAATTTATCAGCGCTAACCCCAACAAACATTTACGACGTTGAGTAGACGTTTTGGTGACAACTTAATGTTATTTAGTATAATCGTATAAACGACATTAGAACGTTTACTCGACGGCATTAGGGCCCATTTTATTCAACTTAAGGCGCTAAGAGTTTCGTGTAACAGTCATATAAATACCTATATAGTCGCATAGGAGTCATATACACGTTGGCGATTTGACTACATGTCATGTAATGATAGCTGTCGCGGCGTGTATTCGACTTCGTGTCGAGTAATGGCACACAATGTGACGTTTATCTAACGTATTCGTTGTATTATTGTCATTTAAAGATGATACTTTTATATTGAACGAATGAAAAATTGTAACAGATTATAAACATAACACACACTAATTGAATATGGCAGTTTTTTTGACAGCTGAGTTAAAATATTGTATTTTTTACTTTGTTGAGGTGATAAAACCATTTCATCAGTTACAAACCATTGTGCAATCAAATTTACTGATTAATGTGAGGTAACTTTGTAACAAATTTTTCATGCGCTTTTAAAATTTTAATGTTTTCGTATATTTTTATTAATAATTTATTAAGTGACTGCGTTATATGACAACTATATAACTTCCCGACGTATATACTGCGTACATATTTTAAATGTGTACGCCATGACAGTTGATTTAGGGATCAATAATAAAATAATAAACGCCTAGCTAACTTATTTCAAATAATTTATATTTTCAGAACAGAAGAATTTACGAGACATATAACTTAGTTAAGTCTGAATAATACTTTTTTTTTAGATATACCCCACAATTATGATCCATATTTATGTGGATGTTGATAAGTTTTTATCGAAGATGGACTTCATCGAAATGATATGCGCACATTTGAAATGGCCGTGGTCATTATCATTTTTGTAATACTTTAGGATGTATACAAGTTACACTAGTACACTAGTACACTTATTCGACTTATATATAATGGTTACAAGTACTACGTGTAAACAATTACTATTCGTTTAGCAGATGTTTAAAAGGTAATTATATGACAAAATTAATAGTATTATGACGTTTACACTACGAAAACGTTTACACGACGAAAAGTTGTATATGTAAGTTTTATAGATGTCTTCATAGACGCTATTATATGACGATTGTAAAGAAATGTCGAAATAACGTCTATACGACAATGTTATACGACAAAAAATCTATACGTCTATTTGGACACATAATGCACCATAACATGACGTAGAGTTAAAAAAATACTGTAATATAACTTTAATAAGACTCAAAGTCATATAATTGTTTGATTATATGACAAAAATGTTTGTTGGGACTTGTCGGTAACACTGGCTATAAGATTTTACCTATATAATAAAATGTATCACCAAAATGTATATACTCGAATATCTGAATGACTGCACCAAATTGGTTGATCTTTTTTTTTTAAAGAAAATCTTAAATACCTAAATCAATAAAATCACGAAAACAATTGGCGGCAGGTACGAAACTATCTAGTTCTTACTAAAATTTCAGTCCTCCAATCTCAGCATCAGAAATTTACATATCCAAGTGTGACGCCGCTTTGGCGCAGTGGTCACAGCCATGGATTGTACCTGTTGTGCTGACTGTTCCGGGTTCGATCCCCGCACGTGACAAACATTTGTATTGGCCATACAGGTGTTTGCCGTAGTCTGGTTGTTTGTGCAGTCCTAGTGGGTCCACACCGTACCTCGGAGAGCACGTTAAGCCGTCGGTCCCGGTTGTTACCATGTACACCTGATAGCGATCGTTACTCATAGTAGGGAATATATCCGCCAAAGCGCCAACCCGCATTGGAGCAGCGTGGTGGATTAAGCTCTGATCCTTCTCCTACATGGGGAAAGAGGCCCAGTAGTGGGATATTACAGGCTGAAGCAAAAAAGTGTGAAGGTAGATGCTAAACGATTTAAATGCCTAAATAGGCCTCGAGTATAAGGTATTCAAAAATCATTACATGAATTTCACTTTTATATTGAAACCTGTTTATTTCATACTTATTCAATGTTACTTCTTTCGCGTGGAACTCTATCACCGAAACGGTACATTTTGTCGGATAAAAATCGCTTTATTCTATTTCAGATTATAACCTGCCTCTGTGGCAAATTTCATCGCTATCCGTTCAGTTGTTTTGTCGTGACTGAGTAACAAACATACATACAAACTTATAATAAATATAATATACAAAAATATACTGAGATTTTTATATTTTTACTGAGGTAGGACACAGTAGGTAATTTCCTGCTCAAAATATGAAGCAGCCTGACTGGGGAGTACCTCGACCTCCTGTGTACCTACCTGTGTGTATCTAGAGCCCCTGGGGGAAATTGGGGATAGGTCGGCAACGCGTTTGCGATAATTCTGGTGTTGCAGGCGTCTATAAGCTACGGTAATCGCTTACCATCAGGTGAGCCGTACGCTTGTTTGTCGACCTAATTGAATAAAAAACCGTATTTTTTATTTTGATAATATTTGCGGGAAAACCAAAAGATCAGGAAAAGGCAAAAAACTTGTAAAATGAATAAAAAAAGTTAACATAACTGTGTCTGTATCAGAGTATACCTACAGTTTTGTCATTGATTTTGACATACGTGGTCTTAGAACTTAAACTATGATATTTTGTTTTATATCAACGGAAATTCAAATCTAATATTAGATTAAGGTATAAAAATATAAATCTTATCACTAACTGTCACTACCGATCGCAGGAAATCACTACTGATTATGATTCTACTTAATAAACTTAATAATTATTAATTATATTTAAAAACAAAAACTTATGAAAAAGACATATATAATCCGTTTTGAATGTATGTACTAACTAAACTGTCTAGCAGCTATCAACCCCGATGGTGATTAACGAATGATATTATTTGTAACTGGACCCCATCAAACTAATTATAAGACATATTTTCAACTTCATAAAATATAGAGATGATATCTTTCAGATATGAGTTGCCTACTTTCACAAACAACCTTGTGTCTATAAAAAATACATTTATTTATGTCATAATAATATTTGCGTTTTTTTTTTTTTTTAATTGACATTTTACATTATTAAATATTACTTTCTCGATCAGAGACGAGAGTAGTGGTCAGCAATATTGAGATCAATATCTAGAAAAACAATATTATAAAAAAATCCACAATATCTACATATCTGAACTGATTTTTTTTTTATTTTGACCAAAAATTATGGACAGCTTTTTTCGTCCCAGGGCCTTCATACTTCCAAATTCGGCCCTGCTACTTATTAAGAGATGCTGAAACAGAAAAACCAAAAATTTGTACATTATAAATTGACAATTGAACATATAATAAAGTTTTGTAGTCTATTCTCGTTAAGAAAATATTGACTCATCGCGAATATTGACGCATCGTGAAAACACAATGTTTTCTTTTTTGAGATTATTATTATTAATATATTCATTTTTATTTCCAGTATTCTTCGGTTACAAACTCTACAAATCTATAAAGGAAAAGGAGAAGAAAAGAGAAGAGAAGAAAAAGCTAAAACAGATGAAGAAAAAGAAGTAAAAACGTGTGGACAGATTCACAACGAATAATGCCTGAAGAAATATTTTTATTTAGAAATATTTTAAATCTACGTTATTGATTATCTGTTATTTCGTTTTATAGATTTTTATTTATTTATAATGAAATGTTGTAATGAAAAGGATTTTGACCGTTGTTTATATTATTTTAATTTTAAAAATTATATTAAAATATATCTTTAAAATCAGAAATCATTGTACTATGACTTATTAATTATTATGTATATAAGCACCTTTGTGTTTTTTTTTTATAATCTTGTATTATAGTGCTATTATCTTTATTATATTATTACAGTTAAAACATTAATTATATACGTTTATTTATTATTTTCTTTTACGTGTATTTTTATTAATTAAAATATTTTTTTCTTGTCATTTAAAACAGGTGCTGCACTTATGTGCTTTTATTAACTAGTTTTTTTTCCTTCAATTTGAGTTTAAGTTTTGCGAATATTCTGAGTTTTTCTTTTTAATTTAGGTACTAATATTTGTTATAATAAGTATTTATCTATATATGGAAAAAAAATTATGTCACATAGATTACTTTTTTTTTCATAGATAAGATAATTTTTCAGGCATTATCATATACACGACTGATAAAATAAAATTAGGACTTATTTATTCTGTTTTTGAATGAATATCATTTTGGATTTTTGATTGTATAAGTTCTTTTTTACTTGACATTCCTTAAAATTGACAATTGTGAAAATTGTATAAAATGTATTTGGATTTTTGATTGTATAAGTTCTTTTTTACTTGACATTCCTTAAAATTGACAATTGTGAAAATTGTATAAAATGTACATTCGTCTTTTGTTTTGATGAATTTTGTTAGTTGTGTTTTTATAAGTTGTTTGTTTAGTTGTATTTTAAATATATATATGCGTTATTTTTTTTAAATATGTTTTTATTTTTACACATATTGAAACTCTTATACATCATCAGGAATCGTTTTATCTAAATTTTACAATTTTGAACTAAAATAAAATTACATATTTTTATATATGGATAAAATATTAGTAAGTACTCAGTAGGTATTTTAATGTGTTGACATCACAAATAATATAAAGTTATTACGAAAATATTTTTACTGTAGCAACTTTACGAAATGAAAAAAAAATGTCATCAACCCCTAAAATGTATCAATGTAGTCCGAATTATAATAATTAAAAAAAAATGGTTATAATAAAAAAAAATAGTAATTTTTATTTAGTACTTAGTTGTATATTATTTCAATATATTTTTTATGTTCCTAAATTACGTATTAATGAAAATCCTAAGTAAATAAAATATTACTAAATGTATACTATGGACCTAAGTGTAATTCTATTTATACGATAAAAATGTATAAATATGTTTCAATTCACTCATTTCATGCTAATGTAATTTGAATGAAATATTAAACTTAAATGAGCGGCTACTTAATTATTTATATGTAAATGTTTAGCGTTATTTATTGAGTGTGAGTTATTCAGTAAAGTTAGTAGTCGCATTACAGATTACATTTCTAATTAGTCAATTCTACTTTTCCACCTACGACAACATTGAAAGTAACAACATTTGAAAGTAAACTTGTAATAGGATTCTTAAAATAGGATTTTTTTTTTTCATTTGTTAGGATTAAGTTATATATTTTTTAGAATTTATATAATAGGTACTTGGTCTTAAAGACATGACATTGATTCCAATTCTCAGTTAATCATGAAAATTTTTTCTCAAAATGTAGAGACAGCTTTTAAAAATTACTCTTCCTCAGAAGTAATAGAAGTTTTAAAGTCAAAAGAGGTCACCCTTAATATATTTTGTATAGTTTGTTTATTTGTTACATTCCAATCAAACCACAATAGGTATTTATTTCTCAATGGTCCGATTGTTGACATCAAAATTATTTATTATTAACAATTCTAATCTTATTGACGGCTTGTTTCCTCGGTTGCTGATGAAGCTATCTGACGTAAAACGGTATCTAACGGATAAAAGTTTGTTATATATTTTTCCTTTTCAACCATCAAGCTCCACTACATCTGTCTGATATTTCTATTTGCGAACTGTGTATCCAAAACTTGTAGTTGAATTGAAACAAGACCTAAGAGCCTGTCTTAACTTCTGCTGATAAATCTTATCAGTGACTTATATGTGCAGTTTGACTCGGTTATCAAATAGTGATAAATACCCTAATTCAGTAGTGTCTATAAGGCGTTTGTATTTATAAATCACTTTTTATAATTATCGTTACGATATCGTCTAATTATGGCTAAAAAATTGTGTAATATCGTAATATGTTACCGTTATGACGAATTTATTGTAATTCCAACGCTAAAAGCAACAATTATCAAACAGACAATTGCAAAACATTTATAAGTTTATTTTACACATTACATTATAAAAAAAACAAATGTAAAACTATTCAAGATACATTTTAAAATTAAAAAGTGAGTGAGTCAACTCCGACACACGACTGAAGTTTACTCCTTAAAAAGGATTACCGTGACATTTATATCTATCTCTTTCTCTCATTATGATGTGACTCGTTCGGCAAATTAGCGTTATTTCACTCCTTAAATTTTTTATACCATATATCGTTTCTTAAGGAGTACAACAACAATATTTACTGTTTATAAAAATTTTAATTGTCTTAAAAATAACACGTTTATATGTCGTGTATATCTAAATCATAAGTATATGCCAAATGTATTTATTTTTGTCAATTTTATGAATATTATCGTACGTTTCATGTGTAATTGTTACAATTAATATATGTTTATTAACATTCTTGTTTTATTTTCCATCACCTTATTTATTTATTAAGGGGACTTCAGAAGCTAAAAGCATCATCATCTTCCTGTCCTTATCCCACTTATGTAGGGTTGGCACAACATGTTTTTCTCTTCCACTCCTCTCTGTTATTCGTCACTTCAGCGCTCACTCCTTTCTTTCTCATGTCCGCAATCATACAATCCATTCATCGCTTTGTTGGCCTGCCAATCGCTCTTCATCCTTCGACATTCATCCCTAACATTCTTTTACCAATACCTACAGCGTTCATCCCTTCTCATTACATACCACACTAACCTACTAATCTTCATTTTCTCCGTCAGGGGTGCTACTTTTAATATACTAATTTCTAATCCAATTATTCCTCGTCACTCCACACATCCATCTCAAAATTCTCATCTCGGCTGCGTGCACTATTTTTTCATCCCTCACTTTCGTTGCCCAATCATACATTACGATAGGTCTTATGATCGTTTCCGTAGATTTTCCCCTTAAGTTTAAGGGGTATTCGTGGATCACAAGCTGTTCCAATGACCTGTCGCCATGTCATCCATCCCGCATTTATTCTATTTTTCACGTCACGGTCTACATTGCCGTCGTTTTGGATCAATGACTCGAGGTACCGAAAGTCGTAGCAGACTGGTAAGGATACACCATCTAAGGCAATGTGGGAAAAACTGGATGAACCGCTGAAATTGCAGACCAAGTGCTTAGTTTTGGTGCTACTTATTTTCAACCTGCGTTATCCAGTCTTTCCTGCCATTTTCCCAATCTTCTTTGAACCTTAAGACAATTGTTTGGGGACTGAGTCGCCCTCGTCCGTAGGTGTATACCCCGTTGCGAAACCCTACACGTGGTCCCCGGGTGGTGCTAATCAGGTGACATACTGGTGGTAGGCTCTGGCCGACGGCTCGCGACCACCCACTGAACAAAGTCGTACCGTCAAGCGGTTTCGTGTTTCGGTACGTTGATCAGTGTAGCCGACTGAGAAGTTGGGTCGAAATAGTTGCTCCGCGTGAATTGACCGGACTGACTTGCACTGGTGCCGCTGCGCTGTGGTGATTGGAATTGGAGGGTAGCGGGATCCGAGGCACGGTGCACCGCTGGCCGACCGCAGGTAGTTGGGGGCCCAATTAATGTGCTAGCCACACACGAAAGGCTGCCCCGCCAACTGTCGAAAAATCCCGGGATGCGCCATCGTGCCGGTTGGCGACCGGACGAGAGGGCCCGGTGGACATCTCCGGGGGGGCTCGGGCGTCCCCGCAGTCTCCAGTCCAATCCCCTTTCCGGCGCGGTGATCCGGTGGTAGTCTGGGGGTTAGTTGCGTGGAGCCTCATTTCACTGCCTTCTTCTCGCCTTCCTTCACTCGTTATATATGACTAAGAGGTACAAAAACAAGGCAGCACAGCGGTTGCACTCCCTCTCACTATCAGTGCACCTCTCCAACATTCGAGGTTTGCACTCCAATCTCGTTGCAGTCCACCACCATCTCGAGACTGAGAAACCGGCCCTATTGTTCCTCTCGGAGACGCAGATCGGCAGTCCGTCTGACACGGCATACTTATGTTACCCGGGATATACATTGGAGCATAATTTTAAACCACGCGCGGGCGTTTGCTTATATACCCGCGACGACATATGCTGCCGGCGTCTCCGTAATCTTGAAGACCCCAACTTCTCCAACTATGGGTTTTGGTGGATACAGGAGTGGCGAAAATTCTTTACGTCTGTGTTTACCGTTCACACAGCGGAGATGTGGAGACAACCAGGCTTATGCAACACCTTAGTGAGGCGGCTGACGCGGCTCAGCAGCGGTATCCTACTGCTCAATTGGTAATGCTGGGAGACTTTAACGCCCACCACCAAGAGTGGCTATTCCCATACCAGCACACTGACCACGCTGGTAGAGAGATTCGCAACCTCGCTTCAACGCTCAATCTCACCCAGTTAGTCCGAGAAGCAACTAGGGTACCCGATGTTGACACGCATATTGCCAACTGTTTGGACCTACTGCTGACAACAGATCCTGACCGCTATTCGGTTTCGGTCTCATCGCCTTTAGGCAGCTCCGACCACTGTCTGGTGAAGTCTGTATCCGTTTATTCGCCGCCCTTTCCCTGCCCCAAAGGCACCCGGCGAATATGGCGATACAAGTCAGCAGATTGGGATGAGATGCGTTCTTTCTTTGCATCGTACCCGTGGCGGCAGATTTGCTTCTCCTCTGATGATCCTTCATCATGTGCGAATGCTGTGGCTGATGTGCTGCGTCAGGGAATGGAGTATTACATTCCATTCACTGACGCTTCAGCCTCCGTGGCAGCTCGACCCTGGTTCAACTCTGACTGTTCTCGTGCTGAAGCAGAAAAGAACACTGCTTACCTGGCCTGGGTCGATGCTCGTAACCACAAGACAACAGACGTGAGCCAGAGGAAGAAAGCCTATAATAGAGCTGCCAAGTCCTGCAAGAAGGCTCTGCGGAGGGCTCGATTTGACCACATTGGCAGAATTGGGACTAGGCTTTCGTCATACCCACCTGGTAGTAAGGCCTTTTGGTCCCTGGCTAAGTCGGTTGAGTCGAACTTCTGTCGCCCCTCACTACCTCCACTGCTAAAACCCGATGGATCACTAGCCCACACCGCAGAGGAGAAGGCAAACCTATTTGCAAATCTCTTTGCGGAATCCTCATGTTTAGACTCAGGCAGCGCCACACCTCCAATTTCTTCGATTCGATGCGAGACGTCTATGTCTGAAGTCCGAATTCGTCAAAAAGAGGTCCTTAAAACCTTGCGCAATCTGGACGTGAACAAAGCTGGTGGTCCTGACGGAATACCTGCCATAGTACTTAAAACTTGCGCACCTGAGTTGTCTCCAATCCTGACACGTCTGTTTCGTCTCTCTCTAGCGACAGGACAAGTGCCGAAAGCCTGGAAGCAAGCTAACGTGCAGCCTGTGCCCAAAAAGGGCAGTCGAGCTGACCCTGTCAACTACAGACCTATTTCCATAACGTCCATACTCTGTAAGAGTATGGAACGTATACTGAATAATCGGCTCCTGGCACACCTTGAGGAGAACGATCTTCTTAGCGACCGACAGTTCGGTTTTCGCCGCAAGCGGTCCACGGGTGATCTTCTCGCGTATGCCACACACATTTGGAGTGAGGCTATCGAGAAACACGGCGAAGCCATAGCGGTCTCGCTCGACATCTCGAAGGCATTTGACAGGGTCTGGCACGATAGCCTTATTAGCAAACTTCCCTCATACGGCCTACCCGCTTCTCTCTGTGTTTGGATATCTGACTTCCTGAGGGATCGATCAATTCGCGTGGTTATAGACGGTTGCGAGTCCGATCGTTTGGTCATCAATGCCGGGGTCCCTCAGGGGTCTGTACTCTCGGCAACGCTATTCTTGCTGCACATCAACGACCTGCTCAAACCCGGGACCTTTGGGTATGCAGATGACAGCACCGTTGTCGAGCGTTACATGTCCGACGCACGAGCGAGTGGGTCTGAGATCCAGTCGCTGAGGGAAGCCATGATTCAGCGTCTGAACTTGTCCCTTAACGCCGTCTCTGATTGGGGTGACGCAAATCTGGTCAAGTTCAACGCCTCTAAGACCCAGGCGTGTCTCTTCTCGGCAAAACGGAGTCCTTTCCAACTGACTCCCTCTTTCCGAGGTGTGCCCGTGCCCATATCCGACCACCTGGAGCTTCTTGGCGTTACTCTAACATCCACCCTCAATTTTGGCTCGTACATAGAGGCAAAAGCTCAAACAGCTGCCAAAAAACTGGGCGTCCTCTCGAAGGTGAGACGGTACTTCACTCCGGAACAGCTTCTGAATTTATATCAAGCACAAGTTCGATCATGCATGGAGTACTGCTCTCATCTTTGGGATGGTTCAGCCAAGTACCAGCTGGAGCTTCTTGAATCAATTGAGAGACGAGCCAGGAGGCTCATCGGTGACGATGCACTGGTTGCCAAAAAGCTGCAAAGCTTACATCATCGGCGTAGGGTGGCCGGCCTGTCGGTTTTTTATCGGATACACTTCGGAGAGTGTGCGCAAGAACTCCATGACCTGATTCCTCCCTCCCCCTTCCATCATCGTACAACCAGACGCTCTGCGTTTCGTCACCCTTATATGGTTGACATTCCCCCTATACGCACTAAGCGATTCGCTAGTACATTCTTGATCCGTACGGCCAAAGAATGGAACTCTCTACCAGCGTCTGTGTTTCCTGAAAGCTATGACCTGGGGATCTTTAAGTCGCGAGTGAATAGGTTACTTCTAGGTAAGCGTGCTCCATCTTAGACCGCATTTTCACTTATCATCAGGTGAAATAGCGGTCAAACGCCAGCCTATCTATGTATAAAAAAAAAAAAAAAAAAAAAAACAATTATCTCCGACAAGGGCAACGTCGTCGGCAAACAACATACACCAGGGTGCTTCCTGCTGTATGTCTGATATTAAAGTATCCATAACTAGGAGAAACAAACACGAGCTTAAAGCCGACCACGGTTACTCCTTCCTTTTAATCTGTTCTTTATGTGTCTGTAAGTATTGCTGTAGCGTTTGTTGAGTGAGGTCAATGTCAAGACAGTCTCTTGGATCAAAATGTCCGTTTAACTAATCATAGGGTCTACATCTCATGAAACTATGTCTAAAATAAAGCGTGGGAAATAAGATTGACAATAGATTCATCTTTATACTGTAAATTTTAAGTCGTAGATGTTCAAGGAGAGTCGAGTGGAATTTTTCAATATTTCCGTTGCCATTAGGAGGATGAGCTAAGGTTTGGTGATGGTTAATTTTATGGTCTAGTAAATTCGTTAAATAATTGGTTAACAAATTCTGTTCTATTGTCAGTAATGATAGGTACACCATGGTAGGTACAATGTTGTAAAAAAGGCTTGTAATACGCTAACATCTTTTCCGTCACGTAAGTATTAAGCTTGTCCGTATTTTATAAAAAACGTCTATGAAAGTCACATATGATACTCTGCATTGTCAGTAAGTTTATGTGAATTATTCGAATGGTTCGTCGCTGGGATTACAACGTTAAATTGGGGTCTGACTGAATTTCGATTTTACTTAGCTTGTCCGCATATAGTGCACTCTGTGATAAATTGAGTTATTTCCCTATGGAAAGAATATCATAAAACATGGAAAAATGCAGACCAAATTCTCATACAGGGTTATGAGAGTCTATGAGATCTGATAGATTCTTAAAACTCGGTATGAGAATTTGGTCTCCATTTGTCCATGTTTTATTATATTTCTTTCCATAGGGTTGATCCTTCATTTTCGGCCACAAGTATATTCGTGATAATGATAAATACGTATGATGATGAATTCACAAGAGCTGCTTTATTTATTATATGTTATGGTTACTGGTTGTTTTGGTTACAATATTTTAGAAGTTATGTATTATCGCATTAGGTAATAAGTCTGTACTAATGGTAGTATATATGTATACGGTCGAATTGAGTAACCTACTCCTTTTTTGAAGTCGGTTAAAAAATCTAAAGTACTTACCTAAATATGCCTACTATTTATTTAGAGGTCGGTGCCAGCCGTAATATTTAACACATGTAAATATTTCTTTTAAACTAAGGTTGGCACCGACCGCACCGATTATATTAATTTGCTTCATCGTATCAACTACTGAAGTACTTTTTTTTTACTTTGGTAGCAAATAGTACTGAAACAGTATTGAGTAATAGATCCCGCCATTTAATTTCACGACACCAAAGCCGTGGGTCTGGCGCACACAAGCGTAGGCTAACTTAAGCATAGAAGAAAAGCTTTTATAAGAGTAGGGGTTAGAGATGATATTGATGCTACCAGATGATTTTGAGAATGAGAAAGAAAATCGTAATCTTCGCTCTTAACCATAGATAAAAAGGCTTTTTCGGCGGGTAGACACGAAAGTGTACAGACGTATTTTTATGTGCTCTTAATTATTATTGTTTTAAAACTGTTTTACATATATATGTGCAACATTTAAGTTAGTATAGTGTAAGTTGACTCTCTCCACACACTTTCACACAAAATTTACAACTCAAACCTTCAAGATGAACACTACAGTTGAGCATCTACAGAAAACTATGGAAGAACTCTCTTCAAGTATTAATAACAGGATGGATGAATTTGAGAAGAACCTTAATTTACCTAGTACTGCAACTTGCACTGTTAAATCCCTGGCAGCTGACTTCTCAACCTTCAAGTCCTTAGTGTGGAAAACTCTTAGCTTGCTTAAGTCCCAAATTGAACTGGTGGTTCTGGGCATGGATCAACTGGAGACTCAGTCCCGCAAAAAGCTTCTTCTTTTCCATGGGGTCAGGGAGGATAAAGATGAGGATGTGCGGAAGAGTGTCATTGCATTGTTGTCTGACCAGATGAAGATACCTGATATAAGATCGGAACATCTCAGTTCTTGCCACAGATTGGGTACAAAAAGAGAATCTGCTCGCCCTATACTTGTCCGCTTTTCCGATTTGCACCTTCGCTCTAAAGTATGGAAAGCCAAAACTAGCTTGAGAGGTACTAAAATTACAATAACAGAATTTTTAACAAAACCCCGACAAGAAATCTTTGTGGCGGCTCGCAATCATTTCGGTATGAAGAAGTGCTGGACAGCTGATGGTGTAATTGTGATTTTGCTACCAGATAAGTCCCGGAAGAAAGTTACCACTCTTGCAGAGTTGAAACAAATCATTTCGCAGCATCCACACAGTGAGCAGTCTTACAATAATAAAAAATGATTACCTTGTATATGCATTGTTCATACAGACGTTTAATATCAATATCATTTTTGTAAATTTAGGTGCTGGGTAATCGTAAAATTTATCTGTCTTTTTTTTCTTTGTTACTTTGCTATTTCTCATTTTAATTTATATTCACCGTACGAAATTATAAATAGTTAGTTAGTTAGTTAGTTCTTTGCTTAATGGCTTTTAGTTGTGTCAGTTTGACACATATCATTTCGCCAATGTCACGTGGGATGGAGAACACACGACGGAGATTGTTATTATTTCGGTGGATTTGAGAATACAATTTAGTTAAATTTTGAAAATACACGAAAATAGTATGTATTTATTCACAATACTCTCAAAATGTACAAAAATATAAAAATATTTATAAGTATATAACATTGTACTAAATATATATATATATATATATATACATTGTAATATTTACAATTTAATTTTATTATATTTAATATATTTACATAAAAACGAACACAGAGGACTAAACACAAACATTAATAAAGATTCAACATTTATAGGGCGGGGAACTTCAGGAGGGAGTACGTCATACAACGGATGAAGGAGTTTGGGGCAATTAAACAGGATATGGGATGGAGATCCTTCATCTAAACCGCATTCACAGAGTGAATGGTCCCGTACTCTAATTTTTGCGAGATGTCTGGGTGTGCACGCGTGACCTAAACGCAACCTGCAAATGGTCGAAGTGACCCAGCGATCGGCGTGTCTAAAACGGAAAAACCATGGTCGTCTAGGGATTTCTGGTTGCAGGCTCGCATAGTATTTACCTTTTACCATTTTGGATGATATCCAAGATGATGTCCACGAATTGGCCAACCGAGTATTCGCTGCAACACCAAGATCATAATAGAAATTTTTATAGTGAGCATGGGAGCCGATTTGGATGGCAGATTTGGCACATGAATCCGCAGTCTCGTTGCCGGGAATATCAGAGTGACTGGGAATCCAAACAAGAGTGATCTGCAATCCTTTCTGATGACATAAAAACAAAACTTCCCTGATCTTTAAAATAATGACAAATCTTTTTCTGCTACGAAACGGGTTTTCCTTAATTGCTAATAGGCAATTTAAGGAGTCAGTCAAAATTACGGTTTGTCTTAAATCATGGGAGTGGGCATATAAAATAGCTTCCAAAATAGCGACTGCTTCACCGGTGAAGACCGATGATTCAGGCGGGCACTTAAACTGTAAAATAATTTTGAATTTTGGGATCCAGCAGGCTGCGCCAACGCAGCTATCTGCGGACAGTTTAGACGCATCTGTATAAATAAGTAGATGATCGGACCAATTTTGATGAACTACATAATTAAAGAGAGACTTAGTGTTCGGGGAACCTTTGATAAGACCAAGGTTCGTAACAATGACAGGACGATGTACAAGGGCTTTATAGGGAATAGAAAAAAGAGGATTTATAGGCAGTTGAATATATGGATTTGGAAGTTTAGTAAAGTACAGGAAGCTATTCAAAAGACATGATTCGGGTTTGTTGGGATTGTGAATTTGTGATAGTTCGCTTAAACGACTCCAAAGAGGATGTGAAGATAGCTGTAACATTTTGCTGACAAACCGATCACAAAGGAATTGTCTCCTTATTTGCAACGGAGGGTCAACGCATTCAACCTGCAGAGCATTCGTAGGTGTAGATTTCATAGCACCCAGAATGATTCTAAGGCATTTGTATTGTATTTTATTTAGTTTTTCTGAAGCTGATTTAATAATAGGATCTAAAACGAATAAACCATAGTCCATATGGCTACGAACTATGGCATTGTAGAGGAGTTTTTGAGAATATGGGTGAGCTCCCCACCAAACGCCTGAAACTGCCCGAAGGGCATTGATACCTTTTTCACATTTTTTAAGAATATGCTCTGTATGAGAAAGTCCATTAAGTCGGTTATCGAGAATAACTCCCAGAAATTTAGCCTTATCTACGAGGTCAATGCGCTGACCTCCATAATGAAAATCGAAGACAGGGACGATTCTTTTTCTAGAGAAAGCAACTGCCTGGCTTTTGGTTATCGATAAAGATAAGCCATGGTCAGACAGCCACTGGCCTAGATAATGCAAAGCAGAGTTAACCCTAAATGTGATATCATCGACTGAATTTGATCGATAATATATGGCAATGTCATCAGCGTATTGTAAAATGTTGCAAAAATTGTTGACAGATAATTCGAGATCAGAGGTGTAGATACTATAAAGTAAAGGACTAAGGACGGAGCCTTGAGGGAGACCTTTCCAGACAAGTCTGGGGGGAAGACAGACGTTTTGGAATCTTACAGATATTGATCTGCAGAAAAGTAAGTTACATATGAAATGTATCATCCTCGGTGGAATACCCAGCTGATGCAGTTTTTGCCTGAGTACCGCGAGAAGAACATTGTCATATGCAGAATTTATGTCTAGGAATACACCCACAAGGTACTCTCCTTTTGCAAAGGCTATTCGAATATCTGTGGTGAGAATGCTGAGACTATCCATTGTGCTCAGTCCCTTTCGAAAGCCAAATTGAGAGGGAGAGAGAATATTTCTACTTTCCATTACCCATTCCAAACGGTTCTTCAACAGATGCTCTGTAATTTTCGCTAAAGTAGATGAAAGGGCGATGGGTCTGTAGGAATTTGAATCTGACGGATTTTTGCCTGGTTTTAAAATTGGTAAAACTATTTGTGTTTTCCAAGAGTCTGGAAGAACGCCTGTTGTATAAAATCCATTAATTATGTTTAAAAATATAACCTGAGATTTATGATTTAAGTTTTTTATAAAAGAGTAGGGAATGCCATCTTCTCCAGGTGAGGAGTCTGTAAGCCCAGACAAAGCACACTGGAGCTCAGAGAAGGAAAATGGAGCATCCATTTCGTCTGAGATAGGTTTTGGAAGAGAAGGAAGAAAGTTGTTCTGGTGAGGAACAAAGGGAGGAGCAAGTTTGTCAGCAAAATTGTTAAGCCATTCTGATGGATCATTAGAAGAATTATTACTTGAAATGAGGGAACGACGAAATTTTTTAAGTTTTGTCCAAACTACTGAAGAAGGAGATCGCGGAGAAAGTGATTCACAAAAATCAACCCAGCAGCATTTTTTCTTTTTAGACACTAATCTTTTCAATTTAGCGTCTAACCGTTTATAATTTAAAAAATTAGAAGGGGACATAGACACAGAATACATAGACTCTGCCTCTGTTCTTTGTTTAGATACACGAGTGCATTCCTCATCCCACCAGGGAGTGGAGAGCACCTGTTTTTTGGGAAAATGTTTTTTAGGAAAATGAAAATCGGCGGCAGTTGTAAGAGCATTGACAAATGATTCGTAACAGAGAATGACATTTTCAACACCTATAAAACCTGGGATAGCGTCCAATATGTCATCAACAGAACTGGCAAAGTCAGACCAATTTACATTTTTGAGGGAATATTTTAATAGGGGATTAGGATTTGAGATAATAGAAGAAGTGGAACTTTGATTAAGAGATAAGACGATAGGAAAGTGGTCACTGCCAAAAGTGGAAGAAAGGATATTCCATGAAAGTTGTGAAGCAAGAGAGGGAGACGATAAGGACAAATCTACTGCAGACCCGGGGTTTTGCGAAGGGAAAACCCTACGAGTAGGGGAACCATCATTAAGGATGCAAAGATTGGCATCATCAACAATGTCCACCAATAAGTGAGCATATCTATCGCAGGAATGACAGCCCCATGCAGTGTGATGAGCGTTAAAGTCACCCATTATAAGGACAGGAGGAGGTAGTATGGAAAAGACAGAGTGAAGATCTGGAAAAAGGGAAGAAGAAGGATGAGGTATATATATAGAAAGGATAGAAATGTTTAAGGATCTCACAGCAACAGCACTAAAGTGCTGGCTGGGAGGGAGGGGGATTTGAGAAAATGGGATAAAATGGCGGATAAAAAGGGCACAACCTGCATATCCATCACTTCTGTCATCTCTCAAACAGGAGAAACCTGGGACCCGAAACCGAGAACCAGGAACTAACCACGTTTCAGAGATGGCAATAATGGACGGACTATGCTGATTGATGAGGGAAATGAGTTCATGTTTTTTAGGACGAATGCTCTGGCAGTTCCACTGAAGGAAGCTGGTCGGAAACATTATTAGCAAAATTAGCTAGTTTGGAAAGGTTAAGGGCAACGTTGGACGGTAGGGGAACATCACTGCATGAAACAACCATACTAAGGATGAGTTCAGTAAGCATTTCTAAAAGGTTTGAGGAGTTTCTAAAGGAAGGAGTGTTATTGTTTTCATTAATAGCGCAACCGTTAGGAGTGGTGGAAGGACAGCTGCCAATAATGGCTTGGTGGGCTTGTCTATCGTACCCTTTCCCAAGAGCGGAAGAGGGGCGAGAAGAACGGACTACGGTTTTGCGGTAGGAGGAGATGGAATTGTTTGAGGAAGGGCTGGCATTGTGGGGGTTTAGAGAAATATGTGAGGACGGGGAGGATACTTCTTTAGTTATCTCCGCGTAGGATCTACGAACAGGAGGAAATTTAGTGGATGCTTCGAAATATGAACTATTACTAGCGGCCATTTCTAATTTAATCGAGTGTTGTCGCGAATACTCAGGGCAACCTTTGTCTGTAGCGAAATGCGTTCCTGAGCAATGAACACAAGAAGCATTGTCCTTAGTGACATCACATGAATCTCCACCATGTTGCTGTGAACATTTGTAGCACCTCGGTTTCGATCTGCATTGATTTTTAACATGTCCGTAGCGGCAGCAACTGAGACACATGATAGTAGGAAGGTTGTAGGTTTCTACAGGAAGGGCAGTGTGATAGGAGAAGATTTTAGTGGGCAATATTTGTCCCCTAAAGGTCAAAACTATGGATTGGGTAGGAACCCAGGTGATGACTCCCTCATTGAGAACTTTGCGATTCATACGTCTCGCTTTCACAACTTCACCGCATCCAGCCGGAAGTTCTAATGAGTCGACGAATTCCTCCATCGACCAGTCCACGGGAACTCCTTTAACTAAACCCATTCGAGATATATTATATGTCGGGATAAAGGCATTATATTTGCAGAGGCTTAGAATGGGGTTATTTAAAAATGAATTAGCTGCATCAGCGGAATCAAATTGAACAGAGATTTTATTTCTGCCTAGATTTTTCACTCCGTCTTTTACGACGGAGCTGATTTTATGTTTATGTAAAAATTGCCCAAACTGTATCGCACGGAGAGTAGTACCTGAGGAGGGCTCAGTTACTTCCCGTGACACCTGAACGATGAAGGGGCCTTTATCATCACCTGAGTATTTTTTAGGACCTTCAGAGAAAGATGGGTGTACGTAAATGGATTGGATGGACGGATTTGCAGTGGCCGGGTTGACAATTATTTTCTTAGATGCTATATCAGTTAAAATATGTTCATTCGGTCGTTTACGAGATTCGGAAGATGAATTAGATAAAGAGGGATCAGGGATATTGTTAAAAATCCCAGGATCGGGGGGATCGGGAGGTCGATCGACCTCCATATTGAATTAAAAAACTTATTTCTAAACTAAAATAAATTTAAGTTTACAAAAATAATAAATAACTAACTACAAACACTTACAACAACCAGTAATGAGAGTAGAATACAATAATTATAAAAAACAGACTATTTTTACAGTAAATTAACGAAAGAAATGAAAATAAAACACCAAAATCTCTCTAATACGTGTGTTAGCCAAAACCACTAAGGCGCGAAAAAACTTATGTAATCTAAAACAACAAAGCAGAGAAATTATAAATAACAACAAACATAAAATTGTAAACTGTCAGCTGTCATTTGCCAAAGTAGTTTAAAGGTTAACGTCATTCAAGTTGCGTTTCGTTTCACTGCAAAACTTATGGTGCTTCTGTAAATTATCTTTTTTTTGTATAACTTTTTCAAATAAGTGTGTATATTAATCTTACATTTAATATTTATGTGTCAAGTCAACTTATGCGTGAGGTATAGTGCTATTTGTAGTTTTAATTTTTAATTCTATTTTTTTTTAATTTTTTTTTTCATCTTTTTTATTATTAATTTTTATTTCTTTTATATATAATATATATATATATATATATTATTTAATATTTTTATTATTATTAGTATAACTTTTTTAAGCTATTTATTTTTATATCTATACATACATTTTATTACTTTATATTTAATATTTTTATATCATGTTTGACGATGATTATATAACTTGTTCCTCGGATGAATACGCAAGCGCTGAAAATAGTTTTAGCTCTATGCTATCTGATTCTGATTTACTAGAAGAGAAACTATCAAAGGTTTTTTTTAAAGACCTTAACTCTCTCTCCTTTGTGCATATCAATGCGCAGAGCATAATGGCTCATTACTCGGATCTTCTCACATCCTTTAGCACCGGCATAGTCGACGGTGTCCTCGTTTCTGAAACTTGGCTCAATCCCTCAATCCCATCCACATACTGTTCTATTCCGGGCTACCAACTATACCGAAATGACCGTGCTGATCGAGGTGGTGGTGGTGTGGGCATTTACCTGCGCAGCCACATTCACGCCAGTGTTGTTTGCGCATCTAGTTCTCAGGCGACTGGCTCTCTGGAATATCTGTTCTTAGAGTTAAAAGCTCGTCACAAAAAAATACTGCTCGGCGTTTTGTACTGTCCTAGTGACAAAATTAATTACTTTGACACACTCGAAGATATTCTAGAGAGATTGGTTCCCATATACGATCATGTGATTTGCATGGGTGATCTCAATACATGCTTACTCAAAAATGATATGAGAACTAACACCTTAAATTCCATCTTGTCATCTTTTAACCTCCAGACTCTTAATTTTACCGCACCTACACATTACTTTCCCAACTGCAGACCTTCACTCATTGACCTTATCTTTATCTCTAACCCTAACCTTGCTATCTCTCATGGGCAGATGACAGCCCCTTTTTCACACCATGACCTTATTTTTCTTGCTTATAAAGTTCGCCCACCCAAGGTTAGAGGTAAAGTTCTTTTTCAGCGAAATTTTAAGCATATGGATTTAGAACGCTTGAGAGAGGATATTAAAAACACTGATTGGTCCACTATACTTGCGGCAAACAATATCAACGAAATGGTCAGCTCATTTACTGCTGAACTAATTAGAATTTACGATACACACGCACCAGTAAAACCTGTGCGTATTAAACATGTTCCTGCTCCCTGGTTAACACCTGTTATCAAAAGGTCAATGGCTAAACGCGATAGAGCAAAAACAAAAAATAAGAAAAATCCAACCGAAGAAAACTGGAATGTATACAAAAAACTTCGTAACATCTGCAACAGATTGTGCAGGGATGCTAAACGCCGTTACATCCACTCTTCAATGCAGGGTCTCTGCCAAGCGCAAGCTTGGAGATTCCTGAGGTCACTAGGTGTGGGCAAATCCACGGTAACTTGTAAAAGTTCCGTGGATCTCAACTCTTTAAATACTTACTTCATTACTCCTCCTATAATTGTGGACTCCAACACAAAAACATCTACTCTTTCATTTTTATCTACTCTTGTTTCACCTGACCTACCTCTCTTTTCTTTTGAAACAGTCTCGCAAGAAACTATCAAGAAGCATGTCCGCTCCATTTCAACAAAAGCTATTGGTAGTGATAGCCTCAGCCTCGGCATGATTCTTCCTGTGTTGGAGGACATTGCACCTGTAATAACACACATTATTAACTTTTCACTTACGTGCAATGTCTTTCCTTCACTATGGAAGAAAGCCCTTGTCATACCCCTTCCTAAAACCACCAATCCTACTAATCCTTCTCAATTCCGTCCCATATCTATTCTTCCTCTTCTCTCCAAAGTCCTAGAATCCGTCGTCCATAATCAAATTTACAACCATCTTTCCTCTCACAACCTCATGTGTCCGTTTCAATCCGGTTTCCGTCCATCCCACAGCACTGTCGGAGCGCTGCTGAATGTTTCAGAAGATGTGCGGTGTGCGATGGATCAAACCAAGCTCACTGCCATGATTCTACTGGATTTCAGCAGTGCCTTCAACTCTGTTGACTACGATATTCTTCTTGGTACCTTGCGAGCTGTTAATATCTCTCCCACAGCTATTGACTGGTTTCACTCTTATCTTTCTGGACGCCAGCAGTGTGTGACTCTTGACGATAACTCATCATATTGGATGGACCTCACTGCTGGCGTTCCACAAGGTGGCGTATTATCTCCTTTACTGTTTTCTGTCTTTATTAATAATGTTTCACGTGTTATCACTTCTCCCTTCCATCTGTATGCAGACGATCTGCAAATATACCGACACTTCGGGCTGACTGAGTTGGATGAGGCTGTTCGAATTTTAAATGATGATCTTGCGGCTGTTCAGGCCTGGGCTAAATCTTTTGGTCTGTTAGTAAATCCTGCTAAATCACAAGCCATCATTATTGGCAGCAGTAGATTAAGAAGCAGACTGGAATGGGAATCCGTCCCTAAAATCTGTTACTCTGGGGTCCCAATCCCTTACGCTGATAAAGTTAGAAATTTGGGCCTTATTATGGACTGCAACCTTTCTTGGAAAGCTCATGTTAATGAAATCAGCAAAAAAATACATTACTCGATCCACTCTCTCAAGCGTCTCCAGTATTTTCTTCCTTTCAAAACCAAATATATGCTCGCGCAGTCCCTTCTACTACCTATCCTTGACTATGCCGATGTATGCTATCTGGATGTGACAGAGGAGCTGCTTAGAAAATTGGAGCGACTTCAGAATCTCGCAGTACGTTTCATTTTTGGCCTACGAAAGTTTGATCGTATCTCTCACTTCCGTGCTCAGATCAAATGGCTCCCTATTCGCCTTCGCCGTGATATGCATATCCTTTCTACTCTGTTTAGCATCATATGTAACCCAAACTCTCCTTCTTATCTTCGATCCCGTTTCCACTTCCTACCCTCTCCTAATCGTTCCAGGCGCCCTGGCATTACACCAAAGCTGGATGTACCAAAGTGCAATACCAAATTCAAACTAAATTCATTTGCGGTACGCGCCTCTTTACTGTGGAACAAACTCCCAGAAAACATTCAAAAGAGTCCTTCCCTTGTTTCCTTCAAACGTAAATTAAAGGAGCATTTTATATCTCAACTCAATTTACAATCATCTACTTAATGAATATGTAAGTATATAATTACCTATAATATTATATCATATATTTGTATTTATGTGTGTACGTATGTATGTATATATATATATATATATGTATGTAAGTAGTGTGTGTGTATATGTATATGTATTATATCTATATATATCTATGTAAGTGTATGTATTTATACCTGTAAGTATGTAATATATTACAGTTCTTTAGCTATTACGTTATTAATTCTTGCACTGTGTTCCCCGCTATATGACACTCTCTCTCATGAACATTGGTTGACTGGAAGAGATCTCTTCTAGAGATAAGTCCACCTTTGCCATCAACTTTTTTGTATAATTTTTCTGTACATTATTTTTAGTGCAATAAAGTATATAAAAATAAAAAATTGATATATTTTTTTAAAATTTGTAATTGTATATTATTAAAATCATCGATGCGACGCATTCCAAAATGCCACGATGTTCTAAGGTATCCCTCCAGCACTGCATAGCTAGTTTAAATTCATCTATGGCACTGCACTACTTTTTTCACTATCCTCTTATGACGTCACCACTAGTAGGGTAGTCTATGCTTGACAACGCTAGGGATGTGCCAGATTTGCGATATCAGATTTATTATGACAATTTGATTGATTTTAGTTGATTTGATTTTTTTATTCATTTGCTATTTATGTGTTAGCTGATAGTTTTGTTTTATTCAAATATCAAATTATTTATAAAAAATATAACACGTTTGAATTCAATTTTGAATAGCTTAAAAAACATCTATACCATTTTGACTAGCCCATTGGCGCAGTTTGTAGTGACCCTGCTTTCTGCTCCGGGGGTTTTGGATTCGATTCCCACCCCGAATCTGGGTGTAATATATATTTATTTATTTATGTATTATTTATATGTAAGTTTATAAAAAAAATATGTAGCTATACCAGTCGGCTGTTATCTATAACACAAGCATTAAGTTGCTTGCTTTAGGAACAGATGACGGTGTGTGTATATTGTAAATATTTATTTTTTTATACCTCTTGTGTCACATCCCTAGCGGTCAACTATAGACAACTTCGGCGTTCTGGATATATCATTTACGTGGAATAATAATGCATGTTTTTATTTCAATGTTTCTCAGTACATGTATCTCTAAGACTTGTTTTTTATACTCAAATGTTGCAGGGATATTCTATTTTCAGAAATTTTGAATTAAAATACTAGAAATACTTTTTTAATAATTTAATATTTTTGTGGTCCGGGTTTTTTGTCGCCTATAGACGTCGGCGTCGTTGGCGCACAGGACTCGCGAGCCCTTGTCAAGTATAGGTGACTATGGCGGTCAAAAGATTAATTTACTATATTTTGTAAGGTTAATATACTTACTTACCATTTGACTTCTCCAGATTTTAAGCACAATGATTTTCTGCCATGCCTCAACTCAATTATTGATAATTACTACACATCCATATATTTTTTTCTGTTTTTGCATGTAATTAAACTATATATTTTAAAACCAGCCTAATTACTTTGTTTAGTGTTGTCATGTATCTACAAAATAATTTACTAAAAATTTAAGACTTCAAATCTTAATCAACATTAAATAGAAATAGTTTGATTAAAACTCGCGATTTTTTTTTTCAATTTTTAACTGTAGTTTTTACTTCCAATAAGTAATACCAAGTCATATGATTCTGTGTAATCTGATTTCCAATAATTTCAGGTGTAAATTCCATTCAATGATGCATATAGAGTAAATTGGTTGAAGAAAAGAAAACAAATATAGTGTAGTAAAAAACAAACGTTTTTTCCTTTTATTTAAAGACGTTTTATAGTACTAAAACTCCTAACAACACAACCAAAGTATTTATTTTAAAATTATAAAATAATAACTGACCATATGTACGAAAATAAGTCCACAGATATACACATTTCGAGTAGTTTAAGCTAAATACTTTGGGTCGTCAGGAGGGCAAGAAATAAAAATGAAAAATAAAGTTCCAAATATAGTATAGATACTATTTTTTTTTTTTATGTTTAAATTTCATAATACTTTGATGTAGCATACGTTCTAGGCATTTTTTGGTCAACATTTAACGGGTCGCCTGGGCTTGCGACCGAGATGAGCGGAATAATTGTACAAAAGCTATAGGGCGACTATCGAACGCACAATACACATATAGACAACAAGGAGTACAACCATTTTACCTGATTCATATAATCACATATTAAGAACGCGGCCGTTACCCTATATTTCTTTAGATAATTCAATCGTACAGTATTAATAGTATATTTTTTTATTAATTATCAATAAATATTGTTAATAATAAACATTGTCCCACTTTGTTCGAAATAATATCGACAGTACGAATCTAGGTTTTCATTACCAAATATACACGATTCGTTTTCAACAATCGAAAAAAAAATAACGCTAACGCCTACTAAGATACGAAAATTCGTTTTTATTTTTTTATAATTTACAAAATTTACACTTACATCTATAATTAAAAAATGACACCTTCTTTATGATTGACGTCTACAACTAAAATATACTTTTTAAAACTTTTTTTTTTAATTTTCGCCCTAAGAAGAAAATGTGTCAACGATTTTTAAGTCTTCAATGCAACGAAGGCTCGATGCTAGGCTCTATTTAACTATTTGACTAATCAATACTAACCACAAAGGGTGACCACACGGACGTAAGATTTATAACGGACATGAGTAAGGCTGACTTTGCCAGTCACTGGCTTGCAAACAACTGCCAGCAACTGACTAAATATAATGTCATTAAACTTGCAACCTACACGGACACATTTCGTTCACTTAATTAATATTTTTTATACATTTTTAAAATTTATACCTTAATTTATAGTAATGCACCTAAATTAAATCGACAATGTATCATAAGAATCGTCACATACCAAAATAATCTTAACATAACTAAAAAAAATTAAACTGTAGTGGTCTTCACAGCCACATTTTTAATCTGAACTAAGATATCTATATTTAAAAAAAAAAGAAATTTAAGTCACGGGGCTGCTAGATCTGAAAAAAATATACTTCGCCGCCCCTAAACTATTAAATCCTAAATTAGTCACTTAACAGACAAAAAAAATTTACATGTGACCATTTTTTCATTAAAAAAATACACTAAACACTTAAATTAAATTTACTAATATGTACATTTAAAAGAAAAAAGTTATTGGAACTAAATTTAAATAATTTTGGGTACTATTTTGGTATCAACGCGATAACCAATATAATATGTTAGTCTCAGTCTAGTACTTTAGGTTATCTACATCACTAGATCACTTCCTATTATTGCTATGTATCGTACAATTATGTATATACAAAAAAATGTGAACATTGTGCTTCGGTGAGGCGTTAAAATGACTACTTTCATACAGATCTTTTTATACTGGATATATTATATACACATTCTAATATATCCAGTATATAAAGACATTTCAAAATAGTACATAAGTGATAAAGATTTCAATAACTATTTTGTATTATGATACTAACTATATTAACATTAAAGGCTTTGAAATTTATTTATTATTGTTAAGGCATAGCGAAATGTAGCTCTTTTAAAAAAAAATCTTTAATTTTTTTAAATTATTTTCGGAAAAATATTCTATAGATATAAAAGCACACAAGGAACTTGATTATATATTTAAATATTCACATACCGAATATTTGGAACATAAAGTTTTAACGTACAGATACATTTACTGTTACATCCGTATTATTCAGAAAAAAATATTGACGACTTATTTATTATATAAGAATATAGTTTTGAAAAGTGTATGTTAAAAAAATTCCGTTCAATATTCGATATATTTTTAAATATTAATATTATTATCACTGATCTCTCATAACTTGATCAAACAACTACAATTTTAATAATAGTGAACAAAGTGGAACCAACGTTGATCAGTCGAAACATTGGGCTAATATTATCGTATATCCGAAATGCAGGCGTTAGAATGACATAGACGCGACTTGTTATTATAATTAATTTTATATACATTTACGAATTGAGAAAGAAAAATAAAGTGACATATTGATTCCCATATTTACAATTTCGTTTAATAAAAAAATAAAACCGTTAGTTTCATCAATTTTTTAACTGATCCGTTTAGAAAAAAACACGTTTCTAGAGAGAGAATGTTTTCTTTTGGAAAAATGAAAAAAATCTAATTATAAAAAATGATGAAACTAAAACAACGCCCAAAGCAACACGACTCGAAACCGTCGCGTGTCACCGGCTTCGAATACTAGAAATCCAATCATTTCAAATTAATTTCAACGAACTCAACTCTGATTGGCTGCTAGATTTGTAGCGTCATATGCTCGCATTCTAATTGGTCAACGAATCCAGTATTTCAAACCGATGGCGTGAACCACGAGTGGGAAAAAAAATTAGAAAGTAAATAAAATAATTATTAAACAAATAAAACCGGTAGTAATTACACTACACTAGTGAGGTCCGTTTGTTGATGAGGAACGTCGACACACGCAGTTACGGGATGTGGCGTGACGGTTGTCACTTGCCCGGGTGTCCGTTGCCGTTGTCGACCTGCAATACGATCCTATTGAGTCGCACAGCCGTGTGTCGTCGTTCCTATGAGGCTAGACGTGGCGGGGTCGAATCTAATTTACATAGAGACCGTACGAGGGAAGAGAATAAAATATTTATTAAGTGTTAACAAGTAATCAATCGAATGCTTTATAGCAACTATGACATATAGGAAAAAATAGTAACATTATTTGACACGTTGACATGTTTTTATATAAATTCTTGAATATGAGATTGCATTAAACAGAAAACAATTTGGTTTTTTTTTTTTGGATATAATTATTTGATATACTGAGTACATTTTTAGTACCATGTACCAAAATATGTATTTTTTTATGATTGTGTCATTATGGTTTATACTTGGCTTTCAATTTGATAACTTCAAAATTGTAAAAACTCTTCCCTTGAACGGTATTATTTTAGAAAGAACGATCAAGATTTGTTTCAAACAACTTTTTACCTCCGACAAAGCCAAATAATGCAGTGTTGCATTATTTGGCAATTATTTTGTCAATATTTAGAAATTATAGACAAATCAAATTCCTATATCGATTTCTTTTTAAAAGTTGTACTATGCTTTACTTTTATACAACCTCTGTTTAAAATGGCTAAATTTAATTACTAACCTGGTAGGAAAAAAAACGAAATTAAAATATTTTTGCTCGTTCTTTCTACAACATTCTCTATGTTTCATTTCTATCATGTGTCAATAAAAATACATATAATTTTATTTTAAAATATTTACAGCAATGCCATTATTATGAAAAAAAATAATAATTAAAAACCATTGCATGTAAAAATGTGAACCTTTCTTGACACATCATTGAAATAAATTAGTTTGTTATAAGTCTCAAGACTGGTGAATATTTCGTACCACCGCCGCACTTCCGATACATCAAAACGAACCAGCATATCGAACTTTAATTGATTGGTTGGTTGGTTGGTTGGTTAGTTAGTCGGTCGGTTGGTTGGTCGGTCGGTTGGTTGGTTGGTCGGTCGGTTGGTTGGTTGGTTGGTTGGTTGGTTGGTCGGTTGGTCGGTTGGTCGGTCGGTTGGTCGGTTGGTTGGTCAGTTGGTTGGTTGATTAGTTGGTTCGATGAACCTTGTTCGTAATGACGATCCGAACCACAAAGCTCCCGCCACCAATTTCACAAAGCGAAAAAGACCCAGCGGTTATGTATTGAAATTGCATCCTAGCTTTTTAAAATACCATTCCAAAGTATTTGGAAATAAAAAAAAAAAACATTGGAATAGTAGTTTTTGAGCCCCACAGGACGATATACACAGCTGCGCGCAATCTATTAAGTAGCTGTTACGGAAACAACACATCATAATCATTAAAAACCATGAAAAATAACAGCTAAATAATAGAAAGAAAAAATAATTATAAACATGTGCCATAAAAACCATGTGAATATAAAAAAAAAGAAACAGTAATGTGTTAAGCAACAATTCACACATGCATACATATTCGTTATAGTGGAAACTTGAATGAACTCAAACATGGTCATAATAAAATTACGATCACTGTATACAAACCACAATGGTGTCAAATAAAAAAAATAAAATTCAAAATAAATTTTACATCGTGATGTTTTAATTGAGAAAATAAAAACAACATTTTCAGTTAAGTCTTAAAAAAATAATAATTAAGGACCTTACAAATTTACTCAACTAAATTAACAATTATAATTCGTAATTATAATCTCATTTTTAAATTTTAATGATTTAGATATACATACATAATGATCAAACTTATTCGATTGATACAATAGACAATAATTAAGTACGTTTAAAATAGCTAAATTCGTTTCGAAAAAAATTTAAAAACTACAAAAAAAATGGTAACGATAATGGCACCATTACTTAAATATTTATTTACAAAAATTACAGAAACTTTTTAGACATTAACATTTTTTTTTATATCAGCAAATATATAATACAATTATTATGTCAATCATGACACCTCCAAGAAATAAAACTTGATTTGTAGGTATTTTCATTAAAAAAAAAAAAACGCTCAATGTCAAAATGTTTTGATTGATTGATTGATTGGTTTAATGGCTTTCAGTTGTGCCAGAGAAGCACGGTTGATTCCGCCAATGTCACGTAGAGTGGAGAACACACGTAGGAGATTGATTGATCGGTGCAGTTGAGATAAGTCTCAATTTAATTTTTAAAACAGGAAAATGTTTTGATACTATGCATTACTAACAACTGTTAAACTGTTAAAATTAGATCCAAATAGCTTTATTAATGTTGTAATTTGGGTCATTCTTTTTTTTTAAGTTGCTCTGTATACCAACAATAAATCGAATTTTTATTCCTTGAAGGTAAATATGTAGGGACTGTACACAACAGAGAAATATTAATTATCGCGATTTACAGCAATGTTCTATAACATTTTAAACAAATAAGTATATATTTGTATATGCACATACAGAATAGAAGCTAGTGTAAATAAAACAAATGATAGACATCTGAAATCAAAGCAGCATTAGAAGCCTGTCTTATACATAAACTACTGCTTTTTTATACAACTAGGTCGGTAAACGTGCGGTAGCGTACGGTTCACCTGATGGTAATCGATTACCGTAGCTTTTAGACGCCTGCAATACTAGAAGCATCGCAAGCGCGTCGCCAGCCTTATCTCCGACCCTGTCCATGAGCTCTATAAACCTTACTTTCACAAGAACACAACACTACTTGTCAAGTGTTATTTAGCTGTGATCTTCTGTAAGGTTGCTACTGTCTCTAACTGATTTTATTGAACATAGCTTACAAATGGTATTTACTATAATTACATGATTTAATTTAATCAGTAATTTATATTTATTATTTTATAATATACGTACATGTATGTACATATAAAGTACAGTCCATACATATGAACATTTGATTAGGAACAGAAATTAAATGTATCAGGCCGTAATTACATACAAAAAAAAAAAAAAAATTGTAACCATAATTGTGAGCATAATACCTTAAGATTGGCTTAGTCATCAACTCTCAAGGAACACTATATTACAAAAAACCCTGTATTTATACCTTTTTTCTATTTTTGCAAAATAAAAACTAAATAAATTTTTGTTTTTAATACAAATAACAGGGTATATATTTATAATCTTTAAATTTATATTAAATTAAAGCTGATCTGGTAATGTTTTATATTCGTTTTAAATAAAAATATATATTAAACATAAAATTATCATAATTATTATTAAATAGATCTAAATTTGTTTAGAAGTAATATCCTGGCCAGTGATGGAACCGGTATATTTAAAACTTTCTGAACAAATCTACAACAAATAAATTATACAGGTTGTTCGTCTAGGGCTAGGATTTTTTTTCACATGGAATGTGATCTATTACACCTACAGAACCCCCATTTGAGAGAACGTAGTTAGAAGTCGAGAGCCCTGTATGTAATTATGTAATAAATAATAAAAAATAATGATTTACATGAGATTATTTTGTAATTACAATAAATGTGTAATAGCTTATGTGTATAGATCATCGACCCACATCTTCGCACTTTTTATTTTGTTTATGAAATGATTTTAAATCAACTATAATTTTAGCTTGTGTTTCTTACATACATCTTATCTTACATTGAAAATAATTAAATATTGATTATCGATTAATATATAAAAAACTAAAAAGATAGAAAAAAATAAATAAATAGATAAATATGAAAAACTAGTTATTAATAGCCTCTGACATAAAAGAATAGAAACGTTAGATAAATATAAGCCCCATTTCAAAACTCCTAACCCCTAAACACTCACGTATATTTGTAGTCCCCAAACTAACATACCATGATATGAGTTTGAAATTATAAGTAGGTTTTGATAAATATAACCCCATTTCAACACTTCTAACCCCTAAACTCTCGCGTACAAATCTACCCCACAAACTTTATTATCTATATACTGTTCCATGTTCTCATAATTGTGTACGAATTAAACGTAAGTAAACGTGCGAAAATGTGGGTCAATGGAAAAATAAATAAATATATTAATATTCTACTATATTATGACGTAATAATATAAAGGTAATTTACTTTCCATAAATTTAAATATATATTCAATTGTCTACAATCTTCTAAGATACAAAATATTAACGACTTTCGTTTAATTTATAGATATAAGCAAGTATGTATGACATTAATGTCTCGGTAAATTACATATTTTTTTTTTGTTTATATAAATAGGTTTTAGGTGTATATAATGAAATATATGTTATAAATATTATTGATCAACGACTTTCGTTGTATGTATTTATAGATTTTTATAAGCAAGTGAAGTCATGTCTCAGTAAATTACATTTTTTTCGTTAATATAAATAAGTTTTAGGTATATTTTACAATATATATAATAAACATTATTCAGGAGATAGCTTCTGAAACTAGTCAAGTTTTTAATACAATTCCAACTATAATAACATTTGAAACTAATCCTTAAGCCAGACTATCTTCAAAATAAGGATAGACTTCAAATAGTCATTTAGAAATATACATGAGAAAGGTAAACTTGATTTTTTTTTAAGGAATTCACATTACATTCGACTCAGTTTGAAAGAAATTTAATAAGTTATAAGTATCTGAAAAATTTCGACCCAAAAATATTAAATTTAGATTTGATCAGTTTCGAAAAGTACCTCCCGAAACATATTTGTGTTACCATTCATTGTAACAATATATTTATAATCTGTTAAAACATCAACAATATATCTTTTTAATTCATATTAACTATTAAATATAGTGACAATATTTATAAATTTGTATAAAAAAATATATATTTACTTTTTTTTTAAATCAAATACAACAATTTAAAATTTGTTGCGTAAAAAAAAACCACTTCGGAACACTGTCATTTAGATTTTTGATTTAGCGGAATGTCAATGAAAAAACAGTTATGGAAGACATGTAATGTTCTAAATTACTCAGACTTTCCCTGATCAACTTATAAAATCACATAGTACCCATAGACAATAATAGTCCAAGATTCGGATCCTGTTGTGAAAAGATTCGTTTTACGACCCGGTATTCAATAAAACGACACAGTTTTGAATATAGAAACCGAGGGAATATCTAAGTATGGACGTAATAATTATATTTTTTTAAGTACAACTATATCTATTTGCTTTTATTAAATAGACGATAAGCTATAAAAAATTGTATAGAATAAAATTTGTACATTCAGAACGATAACTTTTAGATTATTACAAAACATTGTAAATACTATTCATATCTAAAAATATAACTATTCTTAACCTAATATATACAGTATAACCGTTAAAGTAGTCAAAAATAGCTAATTCTTTAAGGATTTTCTTTTTTTTTTTTTCAAACTACGAAAATCGTAACTTAATGTGTGTTACCATTACAATAATAACTAATTCAGTCAATTAAAAAAAAACTTAGAAGAAGTTAAAGAATAAGTAGTTAAATTATTTATAAATTGAGAAAAAAAACTAAACACAACATAATAAGTACCCCTAAACAATTTTCGTAGTCTTAATAAAAATAAGTACAAGTATAAAAATCGTCAAAAACAGCTTTTTTGATTAGAGAAACCTATAAAAGGTATAATTTTGCTACTAAACGTTAACTTTTCAAAACACCATTACAAATATTTCTTTATAAAAAATATATTATTTCCTAGTAAATATTTATCAATGAGTAATGAACTCATTCGAGACAGAAATTAGTACAATAAGTACATTTTTTTTTAATCAAAGGCTACTTACAATCAAGATCTACCCTCCAAATGCCGTACTGTTTATACATTTTAATGTATGACAAATAAAAATTAAAAAAGAATCTATAAAATATAGACTTAACGAAATTAATATGTAAAGGGTAGTATTTAATTTGAACAGTAGCTCATGATGGCGATCACTCCGGTGGAGGTGGCGGTACAGGCGGCGGCGGCATGGCGGGTAGCGGCGGCTGGGCGTGGGCTTGTGCGTGGGCATGTTGGGCGTGGGCGTGGGCTTGCGCCTGCGCATGGGCGTGGGCCTGCGCCTGAGCGTGGGCGTGAGCGAACATGGGCGGGTAATAGTAGTAGAGCGGCGGGGGCGGCCGCACCATGTAGTACGGGAGGGGGGGCCTGAAAGGGGGCCTTACCTTGTTGAGCTTCGCCGGGGGCCCCGGCTCCCCGGCGGCGGGCCGCTTGCGAGACGTCTCCAGGAGGTCCTTCGAGATCTTGATCTTGAGTCCGGGCGGTGGTGGGGGGGCCGCGAGCCGCTCTTTGGGTATTTTGATCTTCAACCCGGGGCTGGATAGCTTCTCGCGGGGGATGGTTATCCGGATGCCGTCCGGTTCCGGCGCCGACTCCGGTTTCTTTTCCTTCTCTTTCTCTTTATCTTTGTCTTTTTTATGTTTTTTTCTCTCTTCTTTTGACTTGTCGCGGTCTTTGTGTTTGTGTTTGTCCTTCTTTTTCTTTTCCTTTTTATGTTTGTGGTCGGACTCCTCCGTAGGGGCGGGCTGGGGGGGTTGGGCCGGTGGGGGTTGGACGGGTTGCTCCACTTGGGGAGGGGGTGCCGGTGGGGGGGCCGGAGTTTCTATAACCGGTTCCTTTTTAACTTCGACGGGGGATTTCTTCTCCGTAGGAACTGTGATAGGAACGGGCTTAACTAAACTCTCTTTGAGCAGATTGGAGACTAGAGTTGGGTCGGTTTCGATACCGTTCAGGGACCTAGGTTCAGGTTTCCTTTCAGGTTGTCTAGTCTTTATCGCGTTGCCGCGCTGCGACTCCCTGATCACGTTTTCGTAACCCGGCGTCTCGTCTATTTTCTTAACTACAGGTACTAACTCAGGTTCCGAATTCGAGGGCAACCTTGTTCTTGGTTTCACCTCTTTATTGGGGGGCGACGAGAACGGAGATAGAATGGCGGGGGGTTGCATGTCGCGAACAACAGCGGTAGGATCTGGACGTTTTTTGTGTGGACTCGCTGAAGGAGGTTTTGATTCTGGTGGTGCTTGGGGATGGGGAGGTAGTGTCGGTACTAGCCTAGGTTCCGGCCTCGGTCTCTGTTGTGGATTTGAGGGGGGTCGCCGGGGGGCCGACGCTGCGACCGCCGGAGTTGTATTTTCTGGAGAGAATAACGAGGGGGGTCGGGTGCGTGTGGGAACTTCCGGTTGATGCGGAACCGGTTGACTAGAGGTTGACGGTATTGGCATTTGTCTGTGCCTATGGTCGTGAGGGGGTTTGTGGTCGTTGGGAAGTTTGTGCTCGTGGAGAGGTTTGTGATCATGGGGAGGTTTGTGGTCGTGAGATTTATGTTCATGGGGAGGTTTATGGTCGTGGGGAGGTTTATGGTCGTGGGGAGGTTTATGGTCGTGAGGAGGTTTGTGGTGTGGGGGTTTGTGTGGCCACGGGTGAGGTTTATGATGCTGGCTGGAGGGACGATGGTGAGGCGGAGGAGGGTTGGGTCTATTCGGTTGGGGAACCCCCGGTCGTTGCACGGCTTGCTGTTGCCGTCTCTCTCTTTCCTCACGCTTCTCTCTTTCTTCTCTTTCTCTCTTCTCTCTGTATAGGTTATAATCTATCTTCTGTGGTTGCGTAGGATTCGGTGGAGCGGTCGCTGGAACGTAGCCGCCTGGTGGTTGTTGACGACGCCTTTCACGCTCGTATTCTGTTAAAATAATCGTTGATTAGTATTTATTATATTTTGTAAACTTAAAACTTTATGAACATGTAGCTGTGACACAGTAGTAAAGGATGTAAAACACTACCTTAACATAACACAATAGCAATTACGAGTTTATTTAAATCTTAAACCTGCTTCAATATTTTCACACATTCGATTAACAAATAGCTATTTTTTTTACTACAATGGGGGTAAACAGGAAAAAAACCCTCCTGATAGTAAACGATTACTGTACACTATCCATGCCTGCATCAGCAAAAGCATCGCAAGCGCATTGCCAACCCTATCTTCAACAACACACATATCACAGGAACACAAGACTATTTGAGAACAGTATTATTTAGCTGCGGTCTTTGTAATGCTAAAAGTACTTCCAAAGTCAGGCAGCAACAGATTTCGAGTCGGAAGTATCCTGCTGTTCCCTTAGTAAATTATACATCTCATGTAATGAATCAGTTTCGCAAAAAACTTAAAAAAAAAACAAAACAGTTTTTGTAAAAACCGATAATCACCGGTTTTTTTTGTGAGCTTACAGGTATTGACGACTCTTTTTAGGAATGCGCTTGCAAGTTTCGAATAATCTTTTGTAATTTAAATTTTCTCGTCTAAACCCAATTAAAAAAACGGCTAGTACTTAACTAGCTAGTTAGTCAGTGTCTTAAAAAGTCAGATTCATTATCTTGTTTGGAAAATGGCAAAGTAAAAGGTAAATCAATTACTAGGACCTATATAGCTTGATATGATGGATGGACGATATGGACTTTCAGTAACACTCTATAGTTGAGGATGAATATATGAATTAATAAAACACGTAAAAACCAGTTTTTTATTTAATAATCGGTATTTATCGTTAACGATTTACATCACTAATCTCCAGAGACTCTGGCTATGTCACTCACCACAGGATCGCTACTTGAGAGCGTATTATGTAGAGACGAGACGATCTGTACAAGATTTTGACTAGTACATATCCTGCTTATACATAATTATATTTACCTTTATCAAATGACTTGTCAATCTCATCGCTGTTGGCCAGTGTGTGTTTCTTATCGAACGGTGAGTTTGCAACCGCTGAGCCGGATGGGTGAACGCCTGAGTGCGGGGATCCGCCGCCTGGGAGACATTATTTATATATTAATACGCGAAGCAAAAACTTTGTACCCCTTTTACGAAAATTGCGCGGACGGAGGAGTATGAAGCTTATAGTTTATATAGAGGAGTGCAGAATGCTAATATTTTTTTTTAATTTTACATAAAAATATACATTGAATCAATAATAAAAAAAAAAACATTACACACACAACCATGTATTCATCACACATAATTATACACTATTTTGCTTATTATTATAGATAGTCTTCGACAGCAGAACCTTGAAAATTTCAAACTTATAATTTAAATTAATTATGGTCGAATTTCGACAACTGGCACCACTACTTTTAATAAATAGGCACCAGCTGATACACGCGACATTATTTACATTTCAAGCCTTTCTTCACGATAAAAGGCTAAACAACAAATATCAATAACAACTATATAAAACACGGGCGTTAAGTTAGTAAGAGACATCCTTTGATGTTAAGAAAAGACCATGTCAAAAATCAAATCAAAATCTACTTTATTTGTGTAGGCTTCAAAAGCAATATTTGTTTTCAATAAACCAATTAGGTTAAGTTACTATTAGTTAAAGTGAAGCTACAACCGATTAGAAATGTAGATTCTGCAGAGAAGAAATGGCAAGAAACTCCACCATTCCTCTTAAAATATTGTCTTTGTTATATATTTAGCCATATTTCGCATATGTGTGTTCTTTTCCTATTTATATGACTAAGTCGGCAAACAAGAGTACCAACCAGACAGGTTATCGTAGCCTATAGACGTCTGTAACACCAGAAGCTTAGCAAACGCGTTTCCGAACCTACCCCACCAGTAACTCTCTACCTTACTCACCAAAGTAACAAAACACTACTTGAAAGCAGTAATATTTAGCTGTGGTCTTTTGCAAGGTCGAGGAACTTCCAAAGTTGGGTAGGTAAAGCTTTTGATCAGGATATTTCCGGTTGTGTCCTCTCTCACCTAACAGCTTAGTACCAATTATTTCAACTCACTATTGGACATGGTCATCATCTTCCTCTTCAATCTAGATGGGCACTTATCAAATATGTGAAGGAACTCCGCTGTTAAACGTTCCAGTAGCTCGGTGGTAACACTCCGATCCACATAGGAAAACCAATGTCTACCCTCGTGCGACTGAGGTATCTGGAAGATAAATACTTTTACTAAAAGAGTAAAAGAGATAAGCTAATATTACAGATTTTTTAATACAACTAAGTCATTAATCAAGCCTATTAATCACCTGATGGTAAGCGGATACCGTAGTTTAGATACCTGCAACACCAGAAGCATCGTAATAGTGTTGCCGACCCTCCCCAGGAGCTCTCTACCTTACTCATCACATAGCAGTGTTATTTTACTGTGAGCTTCTGTAAGGTGGTGATACTTTCCCAGATGGGCTGCTCCAGATTTTAAACAGGATATATCCTGCCTTAATAATATGGGAATTGGGCATACGTAAGAACAATATTACACTCACCGCCCAATTACTCCATTTCGACGCTAAATGTATACAAAAGCAGGCGACAACTGTCGGCCGATACTGGAGACACATCGTTGTTAAGTGGAGACTGTTTGATGCCATGAAGTATGAAGTTTGGGCCAAATCTTTCGGAGCTGAAAAGTTTTATATCGTTGTTTACTACACAAAATTTATCTAATACTAATACTATAATAACAAAAATTGTCTTTTTTTTTGTTTTCTAATGGATAAAAAAATGGACCGATTTGAAAAATTCTTTTCCCAGGAGAATGCCAAAATCATTTAAATATATATAAATAAACATATAGTGAGAATAATTTTACATTATATTTTAAAACCACAAAATATTGTAGAATATCCACAACATTTATTTAAAAATTCTTTAATTTTAGTTTTTATTTTTTATTTAAGCTGCATATTGCAGTATATATTTCAAACATAATATAATAAAATATAAATAAATAATTTTTAATAATATATAGCATCTCAACATTTTTTTTTTCTTTTCTTAGTATTAATTTTTATTGTAAGTTACGGAGCAACAAGGAAATGGGGCAACACACATATATTGTCAATTAAACATACCTATAATAGCAGATACTTGGCCCGTTGGTCCATGCCATAGCACGCGTACGGCTTTGTTTTATATTTTGAGGACGGCTCGATTATCAAATGAATGCTTGAATTTAATTATAATATTTATTAAACGTCAGACCCTATTGCTTGCTATTGGATGCGAAATCGAAGAAAGAGAGAAATAGACAAATTGGTATGGAGTAGGAGATGTATACTATACTAGTGCATTAGATATAATATATATGTTGCAGTCAAAACTCTTAACCAGTCAAAAGCACTATTGACTAGCAAAATCAGTCAGAAGTACTTTTGACCGTTTGCTTTAGTCAATAATACTTTTGACTAAAATAACAGTTAAAAGTACTTTTGACTAAATGATTCCGTTAAAAGTGGTTTTGACTGGTTGTATCAGTCAAAACTTTAAAAAAGTTAAGGTGGTCGATAAAAATAACGACAAACGCACATATAAACTTTTATATTACTCATTATTAGTGGAGAACGTGCTGATATTAGAACAAAAATGAGTGACTACGAAAAGAAAGAAGGCTTTTTGCAAAGAATTTTAGCGATGGAAGATATGAAAGATAGTCATTTCAATGTGACAAATGACAAAAGAAAAATTTAAAAAGTTTGCAATGGATGTGGAAGACGCGAAATTTAATGAAAAGGAAACACCATTACAGTACAGTAGACTACAACGCTTTAACACATTGAAGTTTGTGGTATAAAAAAATTAATTGCAAACACAGAACCTGTCAAATATTTTTGCCGGCTGAGGAAATCTACGACATTATTGATGCTGCTCATATTTCTATAGGGCATGGTGGTCGCGATAGACTTAAGAATGAAACGGCAAAAAAGTACGCTAATGTTACAAAAGAAATGATTAATATATATTTATCAATGTGCAAAGTATGCCAAAGGAAGAAAAGCAAGAAAAGGATGGTCAGGTTTAGAAACCGATCCTGCACACTGAAATGAACTGCCGCTGCCAAGTCAATCTGATTGACATGCAGTCGCAAGAAGATCGCGGGCATACATTTATTATGGTTTATCAGGATCTTTGACTAAATTTATTCACATCTAACGAGTTAATAGTGCTTTTGACTGACGCTTTTTTGCAGTTAAAAATACTTTTGACGGAGAGCGTCAGTCAAAAGTACTTTTAACCGCGAATTTGCAGTCAAAAGTACTAATAACCGATAATTTTCAGTCAAAACCACTTTTGACCAACTTGTCCAGTCAAAAGTACTTTTGACTGATTTCGCTAGTCAATAGTACTTTTGACTGGTTAAGAGTTCTGACTGCAACATATACACCATCACTCTAGTTAGGATCTGTCTTTTTTAGTTTCATTTGTCAATTATCATTAAATAATTTACAGGTTTGAGCAACTGGAAGGGTGACCACAGTCCAATAGTGTATAGAATGACTGTCACAATACAATCAGAATATAATTCAGAATTGAGTTTAAGATCTAGCATAATGCTCTCATAAAAGTAGACGTTCTGTAATAGTTCAACCATTTTATATGACACCATAATCCAACAATCATATTTATAATAATGGAAGTTAATAAGCAACTATCATAAGTGCATCTCAATTTTGTCGTCGCCAAAATTAAAATCAAACATTCTACCGTCAATACAAATTAAATTTTAGAATGTACAAAAAAAAACAAATTTCGAACGCACAAAAATTCAAATTTCGAGCGAACGAATATTCCGAGCCGTCCTCACGTCAGCCGTGCCGCATCAGTGACAGTCGTGCGGCGCCCGCCACGCTGGCGACAAGTCCGTAACGCGTCTCACCTTTCACAAGGTGGCAGGTGCGGACGACGTGCGTGTGAGGGTGGTCGATCGCAACATCGAAACCTAATGTCTGTAGCAGGACATTCTCGTTGAAGACCAAGTCCTGCGCCTGAAATAGATACATCGTTTTGTAATTTTTATGTAGTTAAAGAACAACGTAAATAGCTGACTTGACTTTTATAATATCGCAGTTTATATTAAAGTTTCAACGACTGAATTAAAAGCAAATTATAAATTATAGTTGTTCACTGAACCACATTATGAAACATTTAGACATAAAACATTTTAGAGGTAACAACTGCAAACTATTTATTAATGTTTATTCAATTAACAAATGGTTATTTGAGCATTAGCACAGTAACAGTAGAGAAAAATATTTCTAAGCAAGTTTATCGTACTGGCGATCATCAAAAACTTTATAATAAATACTTGGCATTAAGTTAGGTCAAGACTTGTAGTTAAGCCTTAAGGCTTATTATTTAACCTTCAGCATATGAAAAAATATATTTTTATTTGCACGGCTACTATATGAATAGAAAATATACACAAGTGTATTTTTTACGTCTTTATTATTTATTTATTTAGTTGCACCCACAAGATAAACACCAATACATCACAAAAAAATAGCATGAATATAAAATGTTGATTGTGAGTTTCACCTCAATTACATGTGCAAACCACAATGCGAATTAGACAATTTTTACGTCAATTGAAAATAATAAGTAAATACGAAGTAACTAACATTGAATTAAGTTATAATTATTAGAATATATATAATAAAACACTTAATTCGAATATAAATATAAATAGACGGTATCGACTAGATTGAATTAAAAACTATAAATTAATTACATGTAAAATTTTGACAGTAGACGTTAAAAAAATGTAAAACTATTAGGACATAAATATAATATACATCAATCCTTTTTAGTACAAACCATCTCTTGTAATTCATAATATTTTAAGCCTGTATGTTTTCTAAATGAATTGAGACTATTAGAGAATATATCAATTTCATGGCTTGAGTGGTTGACGGAAACAGTGGTATTATGAATAGCATTGTATGCTTTCGTGGGTCTATTTAAAGGAGAAAACAGTCCCAGATTTGACCTAGCTCATTTTTGAGCAAAAGGCTTGTATCTGGTGACTCTCGGTAGGCGTTTAGGTATATTTATATCTAACAAAGATAGAAGCTGAGGAGCATCCGTGTGCGAATTGACCAGCTTGTATAGAAATATTGCATCGAGAAACTCTCCACGATTAGAAAGGGAATTCAGGTGAAGTGTTGGAGTCTATCCGAATAGCTTGTTGAATTCTTCAATATATCACAACGATATGACAAGTGCCGTAGGAATCTTTTCTGAACGCTTTCCAAACGCTTGCTGTACACCTTGTAATGCGGATTCCAAACAATACTGCAGTACTCTAATGTACTGCGCGCAAGAGCATTATAGATGGTGACTTTTGTCTTATAAGGTTTTTAAATTTCAAGATTGGTAAACAAATGTATTGGTAAATGTATTGGTAAACAGTGTGTGGCTACGGTACTAAAGAATATATCCACCCCCTCTCTGCCCGTGGGTGTCGTAAGAGGCCACTAAGGGATAACACAGTTCCGCTACCACCTTGGAACTTAAAAAGCCGACCGGTGGCGGGATAACCATCCAACTGCTGGCTTTGAAATACACAGGCCGAAGACGGGTAGCATCTTCGGTGCGACAAAGCCAATACTCCGTTCACCAACCCGCCTGCCCAGCGTGGTGACTATGGGCAAAACATATGAGTTTACGTTATTTTTGGCGTAAACTTGTGGAGGCCTATATCCAGCAGTGGACTGTATAGGCTGTAATGATGAAACAAATGTATGACCCATCCGACATTAACAGTTGCCATAGCCTATAGACGCTTGCAACACCAGAGGCAATACAAGCTCGTTGCCGTCTATACTCCGACCCTCCCCGGGAACTCTTGCCACCTTACCACAGAAACACAATACTACTTTACAGTATTATTTGGCTGTGATCTCCTGTAGAGTTGGTCATTTTTCACTATTTTATAAAAAATTTAGTACCAAAACTGTCCAAATTTCCTCACTCTGAACACCCAATATATCCCAGATTTATAACACACCAAAGTATAACTTCCAAGTACATATATTAAATAGTTAAGTCACCAGTCATCACGTCTGTTTAAATACAATACTTTCTTCCAGATAATACTAGCCATATGTTCTAAAATAATCTAATCACTATTATTGCTTTTGCGAGATAAAACTGACATGATCTAGCATCATCATACAACTCGATAGCAGTCAATATTATTATAGACATTGTCTTGACTTGCAAACTGACTTAATTTTCCTAATTTTTATTACATAACAAGCTGCCTGGCCAGATTTCGTTCTGTCAAAAGTTCTGTCAAGTTAAAAAAAAATTAATTTTATTTTTAGTATTAAAACTAACATACAAAAAATAGCCGAATTGGTCGAGCCATTTTTATTTATATAGAAGAAGATAGATAACCTTCTACAACGTTTTAGTAAACTTAAAAAAAAAAATCAGCTGAATAGGTCCAACCGTTCTCAAGCTTAGCAATACATCATTTAGTGATTCACTTTTACTTATTTGCATAGATAAAGAAGATTATCTGCCATAAAACCCCCAACAGAATGTTTATTTATTTCACTCTATTACATAACTGTAAAAAACATTGAGCAGTAGGCACAAAGCCATGCAGCCTTATCTACCAGGCAACGACATATGTTAGAGATTAGAATCCTTTTTTATGAAACATAATCTGTTATCATTACTGTATCCTAAAAATAATTATTTAATCTACTGGCTCATACTCGCAGACGCTTGCATTGTTCATTCATCATTGTTGTTGTTATATTTTGAGTAATAATTCCACTTCTAAACAGTAGATTGTTTAAAGATGATACCTACACCAGACTTTTGGTTAGACCTTTAGGGTCAAACTGAAAATCTTATTTGTCTAAATATATTGTATATGTTTAGGTAAAACTGTACACCTAAACTGTCTACATATTTATATACCATTTCCTTTACCCAAATGATGCCTGGAAGAGATCGCTCATTAGCGATAAGGCCGCCTTTTGTACTTAACTCCTGTTTTTATTTTTGTATTTTTGCTCACTCTTGGTGGACAATAAAGAGTTTTTATTATTATAATTATTATTATTAAAATCTATGGAGATTTTGTGCAACCGGAACCAACAATACAAAATGTGTATAATTATTTACTTCTTAATATCTTTTTAACGACTTCTAAAAAAGGATGTTCTCAGTTCAAGTGTATTTTTTATGTGTTACTACTTACTACATTTTACTTAGAGTACCAATTTCGATGATTCTTTTTTGTTCATTTTCATGTGGTCGATTCCAATTAATTCCATTGCACATGCTATTCAAATTTAATCGAGATCTGACGAATTCTTTATGAGCTATACTCAATAATGCGTATTTTATTGACAAATGTTTTCGTCAATCAAGTTGTATTATTTGTCGATGTAGTTTGAAGTCTGTTTTTTTAACCGACTTCCAAAAAAGGAGGAAGTTCTCAATTCGACTGTATTTTTTTTTTTAATGTATGTTACATCAGTACTTTTGACCGTGTGGACCGATTTCGACAAAAAAATTTTTAATCGAAAGGTAGTGTGTGCCAATTGGTCCCATTTAAATTTATTTGAGATCTAAGAACTACTTTTCGAGTTATATCTAATAATGCGTTTTTACTTGACGCTTCTTTCGTCGACCTACGTTGTATTATACCGCATAACTTTCTACTGGGTGTACCGATTTTGATAATTCTTTTTTTGTTGGAAAGGGGATATCCCTAGTTTGGTACCATGATAACGAAACAAGGATCTGATGATGGGATCCCAGAGAAATCGAGGGAAAATCTCGAAAATTCGCAATAACGTTCTACTGGATGTACCGATTTTGATAATTCTTTTTTTGTTGGAAAGGGGATATCCGTAGTTTGGTACCATGATAAAGAAACTAGGCACTGATGATGGGATCCCAGAGAAATCGAGGGAAACTCTCGAAAATCCGCAATAACTTTTTACTGGGTGTACCGATTTTGATAATTTTTAATTTAATCAAAAGCTGATATTTATTATGTGGTCACATATAAATTTTATCGAGATCTGATAACTACTTTTTGAGTAATTTTTGTTTTTTGTTAGTTCATTAAAGCTATAATTAAGACTTTTTTCCTAAAATTAAAAAAATACCTACAATACAATTGTCGTACAAGAGGAGAGAAACTTGAGATACCTTGAAGGTGACGAAATATTACTATCAAGAACAAAAGAATCAACCTAATTGTCACGACAGCGGACTGTAGACAAAATTACTTAGCGAATGACGAAGTACATAAACATTCAATAGCAACGTGATATTGGATATTATCAAGCGTTTTTGTTTACTTCTCAACAAACAAATTAGTCCGTAAATAGTTTGTTTATCACTATCAAAAATGACTCTGCTACTTCTTAATGGACCTTATTATAACGATTTTTTGTTAATAATCCATTTATAATCGCACATATTTATTAATTTTATGTTTTACCAGCAGGTTTACTAAAACAATCACTGAAAAAAATTATATCTAGACCAGGGGTGAGCAACCCGAGGCCCGCGGGCCGCATGCGGTTCGAATAGAGATTTTGTGCGGCCCACCAGTTTTCAAATTTTCAAAACTGTCAATTTTATTTCAATAAGGCACACCAAAATTCAATACTTGTACCATGAAGTCTTATTATTTTCCATTGGAATACGAATTTTTCCAAATTTTTTATGAAATGCCAAAATTCAAGTCCAAAATGAATAAATAAAATACATGCAACATACACACACAGTCTAAAAAACCTAAAAAGTACATATTATAAATTACACGCAGACCTTAGGCAGCAATCGGACACACAACCCTTACAGGATAGAGCAAGGCGACTATGTTAAGAGCCATTTCACAAAAATCGGTAACAATCCGCGAAATTGTAATATTTTGACGTCGTTAATCTCAGTGTTGGATGCAATAATGTAATTTATATTCTTGAAATATGATAGAGCAACCTATGTTGTAGTCCATAGTCAGATCAGAATTTTGATTTATATTATCTGTATAAAATTATTAACCTTTTCATCAGCCTCCTCCCTGGGTAAACGGTCGCAATGTATACTTTGAAGTCCTACTTTTCAATAACCTCTACGTTGAAACCATTTTAAAAAATACGTAATATGTGGAATATAATTTTGTTGCGCACTATCGCAGATTTTTATTCAATTTGTATCTCTATTAAACGATAAAAAAAATTTAAAGTTACGAATATTTTCCAAATAAGTACAATTTTAAAAGCGATATTTTTCTTAGAAAACTAAGAAATTTTAACGAACTATCTTCATCAAAGTAAACTTACATCATTAAGGAATACAAAAAAAAATAATAATTAAAAGATGTAATCATTTTTAATACATTTTATATTAAGTCGAGCGCTAGCGCTCTTAGAGGTAAGGCCAAAGAGCAACACGGAGGGGAGTACCCATGTACAGGCGTTCCCCTCTGTCAAGGTATAAGGCCAAATGGCCATATGCGTACAATAAAACTAGTTGCAGCCGCACTGATCACTAGACTAAATCTATTTGCGCGATTGAATCAACGTCCTTCAAAAAATGCTAAATTATTCTGTTTTTTGCTTCAAAAAAAGATCTGCCACGTCAAATTTACTAAAACATGGCGTTACCTTTTATACGTAAGTATTTTTTAATCACATTATTACTTGTATACTACTTTTAAACCTTTTTTAAACTTAAAAATTACAAATATTATCGGTCGTGTTGACTCGATTTGTTTACCAACATAAGCCGCTCGCCCTCATACAATATGCGGATCGGTCGAGCGACTGATCGGAGTCTATTTCCGAGAAGTCACTGTCGCCGAGCGATAGTGTTGTTACCGGTTTGTTTGTAGATAGTTATCGATAAAAACGGCAAAGGCAAAAGAGGTGACAGACATTTTTGAGATTTTGATTTATTTATAATATAATATTGCTAGCTTTTTTAAATAAACATAGTTATATAATAAAATTGCATTAAATTAAATATAATACGCGTATTACGAGTATTAATACATTTTACTAGAATTACATAATGTGAACTTCGACCATAATGTTTTATATAAAAATTTGGCAGGTTTTTTGAAAATCCAAATTTAAGGGATACATGGAAAAAAAATGTAATAACAGACAGACCTGGACGCCCACAAAAAATAGTGTAATTTGTTCAGATCATATCAATACCACTAACTTTCAAGTGTTGGCGAACAATAGAAGGATTAGTCGAGGGCACCAAACCAACACTAACGCCACACTGTTTTTGTCCCGTAAGTTTTTTTTTTGTCTCATGTACAAGGTAATCAAGATATGGTTCACCTTAGTCATAGTAGTGAAACGAAACATAGATTTGTCAACTTTGAAAATTAACAATGTTAAATCCATCCTTTTAGAGTCATCAACAAATCATTCAATCTAGCAGATGACAGGCTATCATCTTATGATGCCATTAGTGCTACGCTCCCTATTCCTGATTCGTTGACATCACAGTGTACATCATCAACTCCTCAAAATGTGGGTTAATTTTAAATCGTTTATTGTAGACTGGCATTGTTTGGCACAACGACGTTGCACCAAACGTATTGTGACATAATTATAATAGTTAGACATATGCTGTCGCGACACTTTTTAACCGACTTCCAAAAAGGGAGGAGGGTCTCAATTCGAGTGTATTTTTTTATGTATGTTACTTCAGAACTTTTGACTGAGTGGACCAATTTTGATAATTTTTAATTTAATAGAAAGCTGATGTTTATCATGTGGTTGCGCTTAAATTTCATCGAGATCTGATAACATATTTTTGAGTAACCTTTGATAACGCGTATATATTACATATATTGTATTACTTGTCGATGTAATTGAAGTCAGTTTTTTTTTCGTTTGCGAGCAAATACAATTATAGTAGATAATGATGTATTCTACAAAGTCTTACTACATTTTGTATTTCTATTATCATTAGTTTTTGCAGCGCACGCAATGTAAGGAATTTTTTAGGATATTTTTTTATCCCTTGGGTTACATTATTGGAGTTTTAGTAAAGATCCCTAATATTTTTAAAAATATAGTATAACCTATGTCGCTCAAGGATAGTGTAGCTTCTCAACGATGAAATAATTTTTTGAATCGGTCCAATAGTTTCGGAGCCTATTCAATGCTAACAAACAAACAATCAAATCTTTACTCTTTATAATCGTTTATTTTACATGAAGATGTTTGATTTGTAGTATATAATAAATTAAGTCTATTTTTATAATAATATCTTACCTTTGTATCACTTTAAAAACATTATTTCCCTAACCGAGTAGTTGAATTTATCGATAATGCATATCGACAGTTGTTATAACCACGGCTGTTAGTAACTTTTCAGTGTAGTTGCGGCGTGTCATTATACTGTAATGACATAGAATGTATCTATGTGTGTGTGAAAAATGTAAGTGTGATTTTAATTTAGTATGTGTGAGTTTCGTAGTGACAGACGATTATTTTTGTGTGGGAATTAGATAAAGTGTGCATGTGTGTAATTTCCCCCCGCAAAAAATGACAGAAAGTTTTGTATCGGTAACAAACGCAATGGCCACTCCCCTCCGTGTTGCTCTATGAGGTAAGGCCCACGCCAAATTCTGCGCAGCCGTCTCTTTCGCTCACACGCGCCAAGCGCCCGTTGTTATAGCGGATAAACCGCATTTGATACTTTCATAATAAAATATAAATAAAATAAACATATTACGAAAATGACTGTAAAATAATATAATGATAATTTCTGTAAACAAATGTATAATTTAATTTTCTTTTCTCACATTGTCAATACAAATAGGCATTTCAATCTGTTTGTCTTGTTATTTGTTAATGTGAGTATATATGTATATGGACTGTGTGAGTATATGTTTGCGCGTGTGCATGTCCATATGTGTCTGTATGTGTGTGTATGTGTGTGTATATATATGTATGTGTGTGTGCGCGCGTATATGTGTATATATATATCAATTATTTAATATTTTCTTTTGTACGTCTGTCTACCTACTTTAATTTCTGTCTGTAATCGTTCCTTTTTGGGTGTGCTGGAAGAAATCTCTCACAGGGATAAGCACACCCATTATACGTGAGTCTCCATGACAAAATATTGTGTATAATCTTGTACGTATAAAAAATTGTTAAATAAATAAATAAATAATATGTTTGTCGGTGTCGCTGTCATAAAATGCTATATTATTCATATCGTAAATATTAGATTCATTCGTAAACTGAAAAAACAAAATCAATTTTAAAAAAATTGTTTCATAAAATTGATTTTTTATTTTTATTTTAAATTTATTAACTGTTGTTATATAACATACTTGAAATTTTTAACAAATTAATTATGTAAAAAACATTTTATACCATAGTTATAATTTTTATTATACATCAGAAAATGATCAAGATGGTCTTTTGGTTGTCACACTATACTTACTAGCACAAAGATCGCGCGGCTCGTACGACTCGCGCGATGCGACCAAATTTACCTAAACTTGCAGAGCGTAAAATTGTGAAATGGCTCTTAATGGAATCGACCCATGGACAAGAAAGTAGGGTGACTTCGACCGACACTAACGGGCCAGTTTTCCATGTGACGACCGCTCTGGTGTAAAGGTGCGTGTGGCGTGACGGCAGCACATAAACACCGACGGTCGCAGGTTCGATTCCTACTCGGAGTGGATATTTGCGTTTATACAAATATTTATCTCCGGTCTGGTTTACAGTCCCTGTGGGTCTCCCCACCGTGCCTCGGAGAACACGTTAAGCTGTCAGTCCCAGTTACTATCACGTACACCTGATAGCGATCGTTATTCATAGTAGGGAATATATACACCAACCCGCATTGGGGCAGCGTGGTAGATTAAGCTCTGATCCTTCTCCTACATGTGGAAAGAGGCCTATGCCAAGCAGTGAGATATTACAGGCTGATGCAAAGTTGTCCATATATAAAATAAATAAATATATCTTCGTACCTGTTCCTGGTACTGTTCAGGATTGAGAGCGTTGACACCTTCCCCTCTGTGGAGGCAAACGTGCGCTACCTTGATCACATATTCCAACTTCCTTGGCTGCTCCTCGACCTAGAATTTAAAAGAAAATGATTAAGCATTACTAAAGAATTTTTAAGATTTGGCCAATATGCCATGGACATTCTAAACATTTTGTAGTCAATTGTAATATGATCATTGGAGTATGGCACAGTAGGAAATGTCCTACTCAAAATCTGGAGAGATCACCACTAAATAACACTGATCTCAAGCAGTGTTTTGTTTTTGTGATGGAGTAAGATGGCCAAAACTCTTGAGGAGGGGGTAAGGTTACAGGGGTAATGTCGGCGACGCGCTTGAGAAGCTTCTAGATTAGATCTTCTCGATCATAGCTAAATAATACTGTTTACAAGCATTGTCGTATTACCTGTTGGTGAGTAAGGTGAACAGAGCTCCTGGGAGGAATTAGGGGTCGGCAAAGCGCTTGTAATACTTCTGATGTTGCAAGGGTCTATAAGCTACGGGTATCCGCTTACAATCTGATAGGCCTTACGCTTTTTTGCCACGCGAGTAGTACAAAATAAATGATATCTGGAAATCCAGTGAAAAACCAACGTCTGTTGTCTATGCTTGTGGGTGCTCTACCGTGCCTCGGAGACCATGTTAAGCAGTGGATCCCAGTTTTTTATCATAGACACTTAAACGCGATCGTTACTCACAGTCGCGAATATCCCAACCCGCTTATCTCTCACGGTCAGTTTTGGACTCACCATCGAAAAATATCCCAACCCGTAATGGAATAGCGTGGTGGATTAAAGCCTGAACCTTCTTCTACATAGGCTGAATCAAAATGAAAAAAAAAAAATGTTTATTACCTTTGCGGCGAGGAACAGCGCTGCAGCGGCTATCGCATTCCTGTGGAACTGCGTAAACGAGTGGAAAGCGTAGAATCTGTGCATGTAAACTATTGCCGTGTTGATACATAGTTGGGAACTGTATTTGTCTGTTAAGGAAATATCTTTGTGATGTTTATATATATTTATATACACTTAAATAATAATTGTACACGTACAGTAACAACCTCGACTAAAACATAGGTAGAGATCGAGTTTTAACCACGCCTGTCAAAATATAGTTGCATATGCGTAAACTGGACGTATATTGCGGTTTAATCCGGTATTAAAAAATAATAATCGTTTATTTATTTAAAAAAAAAAACTGATTATTTTTAACTATATATTAAAAATAATTTACAACAAACTTTTTTATAATTAAAAGAAGTTTGTTCTGTTTACTGTGAATGAAAAAAAAAAACGCCGGGTAGCGTTAGACAGAGTTGAGTAAGAACATAGGTATAAACATTTTTGAAAAAGCATCGAAAGTTTATAAAAATTAAGCACTGTATGTTTTTTACGAATGCCTTACTAAAACGTAAAAAATATTAAAAGTATAAGTAATTCGTCAGCGCAATTCAAAGATGAATATGCGTCATTAGATGTCCCGATACTACAAATTGCATCCAAACGAATGTTCTTCAGTATTTTACAATCATAAAGATAAAATTGTAAGCAAATTGATATACCTACAGACATATCTACTGATATAAACTTACAAATCTTATTTGTCAGTGCTATAGGTACGCCAATTTAACTTAAACAGTCGGAAAAAAATACGAATTATGTTTATCAAGTAATTATAGGGAGCATCCATTAATCACGCGAGCTATCAGGTGAGATTGACGCTGAATATAATAGATTGAAGGGATATAAGAAACTATTCGAGTCTACTATAGTTAATTTATTTAAATTAAATAAAATTCAAAGCAAAAACTAAATGATTTTAATATCCATGAGATTTATTTTAGCAGACAAAATTAACACACAATTTTGGAACGAAGTTCCTTACGGCAGGCTTGACTTGGCTGGGCGACCGAACTGAAAAAATGTGATACTAAAACCGTAAGAAAAATATATAACGGAAGTGACCTAATATCAGTTACACGACTGTATAATATGACGTTTGTAAAACTAAAATATTACTAGTAACTTTTTTAAAATTATTTATGTATAAAATTAACCGACTTCCAAAAAAGGAGGAGGTTCTCAATTCGGCTGGTTTTTTTTTTAATGTATGTTACTTCAGAAGTTTTGACTGGGTGGAGCGATTTCGACAAATTTTCTTTTGATCGAAAAGTGGTGTGTGTCATTTGGTCCCATTTAAATTTATTTGAGATCTAACAACTACTTTTCGAGTTATATCTAAAAATGTGTTTTTACTTGACGCTTTTTTCGTCGACCTACGTTGTATTATACCGCATAACTTTCTACTGGATGTACCGATTTTGATAATTCTTTTTTTGTTGGAAAGGGGATATCCCTAGTTTGGTACCATGATAAGGAAACCAGGATCTGATGATGGAATCCCAGAGAAATCGAGGGAAACTCTCGAAAATCCGCAATAACTTTTTACTGGGTGTACCGATTTTAATAATTTTTAATTTGAAAGCTGATGTTTATCGTGTGGTTACATATAAATTTTATCGATATCTGATAACTACTTTTTGATTAATCTTTGATAACGCGTAGTTACTTGACTATTTTTTCGTCGATCTACGTTGTATTACTCGTCGATGTAATTGAAGTCGGTTCTTTTTTCGTTTGCGTGCAAACACAATTATTTATTTTAACATTTAGGAAATTTAGTATTTTAGAAAATAAGAAATGCCGTAAAATAAATCGAATAAAAAAATATCAATAATAATAATAATTCAGCGAAATAAAAAAACATAAAATTACATAAATAATTTTAAGAAAAGTTTACTAGTAATGTTTTAGTTTTTTTACAAACGTCATATCATACAGTAGTGTGACTGATATTACGGCACTTCCGTTATATATTTTTCTTACGGTTTTAGTATCACTTTTTTTTCAGTTCGGTCGCCCAGCCCAATGTCAAGCCTGCCGTAAGGAACTTCGTTCCAAAAATAAAATTATATATTTTTTTAGAAGTTGATTTGAGATTACATCCTCCCCCTCCCCCCATTCTGAGCTCACGTAATTAATGGATGTCCCTTATGGATATATCCTGCCTATCTACATAATAGCCGGGAAATATCAAAAACCGGTATCTGAAAAAAATATTCAAACGTGGGGTACGTAACTTCGTAATAAAGATCTTTTACAATTTACGACCTCATTGAAACACTAGTCAACCCACGCTGTTACTCTCAAATGTTCTGTAATATTACGAGAACTTTCGACAATAAAACGTTACTAAGCAAAAAAAAAAAAACTTTTATGAACGTATTCAAACTAACAGTTTTACAGCCTATTGTGTTAATAGCTACAATGTAAACCAACGCAAAAAATAAGTATCGTACCCCTTATCGCAAGGGACAAATTTGACAAAAAAAAAGCTTTATACTTCAATGAGCCATATTTTTTGTATCGACGGTTTTGAGATAACGAAACAGGTAGGTAAACATACAGGTAAAATACATTGTACAGGTAAAATACGTATAAGTTAGATGACACGTTGTTACAGAACGCGTTGAAGAAATAAAAGGTCCACTGCTCGTTCCCCGTAGGTGGATAGCGTGATAATTTATAGCCTATATGTTGACCCGACTTCTTAATAATATTCGTGCCAAATTTGAAGTAAATCCATGCAGTACTTTATGAGTTTATCCCGGACATACAGAAAAACAGACAAAAATTCTAAAAACTATATTTTTGGCTCCGGTATCGATTGTAAATCACACCCCAAGTATTCTTTTAAAATAATATTCATTGTACAGTTTTGACTTTCCTACCATTTTATTATATGTATAGATTATTATTATTAATTAATAAATGTATTATTAATAATTTATGTATTATTTATCCGGGGTTATAACTACTTTTACGAGTAAAACCATGAATCTCAAACTAGTATATCAGTGAAACCGCGTGACGCAGCTAGTTGGTCATCGAGAAGTGAAGCTAAAACTACTCGACCCTATCGTACAAAAACCACATTTTGAATTCAATATCTAAAAATATCGACTAATATAATTCCGTCTACGAAATCTAAACAAAACTTGCGAAATCGTATCATTGTAACGTAAATTTAAATAACACGTGCGCAAATCGATTTTTAAATAAACAATGCGAAGTAGTTCTCGTTTCAAATACTCTAAAGCAGCCATTTATATTCTCTCAAAACTTTTACTCATATATTAAAGACAAAAAAAACTAATATCTGTTCATTAGGACAATTGAACACTATGACAAAACTATTTCTTTGTTAATTTCAAACAAATGACATCCACAAAGTATTGACCGTTTCCTGCTTGGCGAAAATTTTAAACCGATAATAACATGCATATTGTTTTCACAGTTAGCAAATATAATGGAAACCTTTGCTTGTAAAATTAAGCCAGAAAACAATATAAATACTTAGAATTGCTATAATATGACTCATGGTCAACTCGAATCTTGGTTTTGTATGTAATTGTAAAGAAATCCTTACTTTTGTATTGTTATAATGTTGAGTTATTAAGAATAACTAGTAAATAATAATAATAAACGCTTTACAGTCAACGGCCCCCAGGCCCCAGTAGGATTTTGTCCTTGTCGGGGGTCCGAAAACACACAATACCCAAGCAGAAACGCCCAGACCACGACAAACATATATTTATGTGGCCAATACTTAAGTCGGTCGTGAGCGGGATCGAACCAGCGACCGCCAGCGAGTCACTGCTGTGCAACGCGTAGTGGTCCAGTGGTCGAAAATCGACCATAATTAATTTAAATTATAAGTTTGAACATTATGAAGGTTCGAATGTCAGACTACTTTTATAATAAACAAAAGAGTATATATTATGCGTGTGTGTCAAATACATGGTAGTGTGTGTAATGTTTTTTTAATTGATTTAATGTATTTTTTATGCATAATTTAAGAAAAAATGTTAGCATTATCCACTCCCTCTCTATATAAACTTTCAGACTCCTCCTTCCGTGCAATTTACGTAAAAAGGGGTACAAAGTTTTTGCTTCTCGTATATTAATATACAGAGATAGATATTTTTTAAACTATACATCTCCTATGGTTTGTCACGCATTCTGATATACTTTTTATTTCAAAAAATTTTTACTGCATGTTCTGTTACCAACCTTCATTTAAGTAAATAAGCAAATACTGATGATACCTACATTTAACATTCATCTTTGATTCTTCTCTTCTATGAATAGCAGTAACTCAGATACATTGTCCTTTAAGATAGATTTTGATATGCTGTGTTGTTACGGCATTAAAGAATATAGCCACCCTCTCTCTTCCCGTGGGTGTGTAAGAGGCGACTAAGGGATAACACAGTTCCACTACTACCTTGGAACTTAAACAGCCGACCGATGGCGGGATAACCATCCAATTGCTGGCTTTGAAATACACAGGCCGAAGATGAGCAGCAGCGTCTTCGACGCATCAAAGCCAGCCCTGCGGTCACCAACCCGCCTGCCCAGCGTGGTGACTATGGGCAAAACACATGAGTCCACGCCATTTTTGGCGTGAACTTATGGAGGCCTATGTCCATTAGTGGACTGCAAAAGGGTAATATGATGATAGGCTTTTGATAACTCTCGTATTCACCAGCTTACTCCCCAATTGAAGCGTGCATAAAGAAGTTTTACTTCCAACAATAAGCATTAAAAGAAATTTAATTTATGACAAAAATATGTATTAAATCAATAAATATGGTAATATGATACCTTTAAAACTATATTTGCGTAATAAACATAATCAAAATCAGGAAATAGTAAATAAACAGTATGTGGAAAATACAACTGATAAAATAAAAATAATGCAATAATTACTTATCAATGACTCACACACCAGCAGCATATTTTTTAATTAGGTACCTAAAAATATGTTATATCATAGCAAGAAAACTACCATAAAACAAAAACAAAAATCTCTTGATAAATTGACATTACTATTAAAAATTTATCTTAATATATATAAATCTCGTGTCACAATGTTTGTCCTCAATGGACTCCTAAACTACTTAACCGATTTTAGTCAAATTTGCACACCGTGTGCAGTTTGATCCAACTTAAAAGATAGGCTATATTTTATTTTGATATATTATGTTATTATTATATTTCAGAAAAAAATAAGGTGATACGAAGTTCGCCAGGTTAGCTAGTAATATTATAAATTCATAGGTCAACGAGGGGAAAATTTCTAGACCATGACTTAAACAGATAGAGGATATGTGAACAACATTATGAATTAAAAACAAATAATTATTGAAATACAAAATATTTACTTCTAGCAAGAATAATCGGAATTGTTAATGAGTTTATGGTTAATGAAAAATTTGTCACCACGAAGCCAACATGTATTGTTACCATTTTATGTATTACCATTTCTTTTATTATTAAATAAAGTTACATTTCTCAAATTAAATACTTCTCACAAATCACTACGTTACTAAATTTTTATTTATTTCTTTTATATAGGTTTGCTACCTTTTTATATAGGTTTTACCCATGGCTTGGCTTACATTGAATTTTTTTTATAAATATGTCCTATGTTACTTCTAATATCGCCAAATATATGCATATAAAGTTTAAAGATAATAAGTTAAGTAAGTATAAGTTTTTGTGTGAAAGCGTGACAAACTCACATTCACATTTATAATATTATTAAGGATTAGGGGCTACAAGGTAAATCATTTTGAGATTATTTAGAACTCAAATTATATGAAACACTGCATTTATTATCACAATGATAATTACGACATAAAATATTTAAAACTGGACCAAATGATCTCCTTCCTTTCTTCACCATTCTACATGATTATTATTAGAGAAATTATAAAGCTATGTCAGCACAATTGAAAAGTCAAAATTTAAACATATAAAGATAAGTCTTTAATATTATTGAAGTCTTAAATCCGTGTTAGATAAATATTCAATATTGTTCAAATAAATGGAATCACAAAACAATATCTAGCAAAATTTAGAACATTTAAGACAAATACTTAAGTAAATTCAATATTATTGAACAAATAGGAATCTAAAATAACTATCTTTCCATTGTTATATGTAAAAACAGGTGCAGGAAATACAATAGAAGTAGGTCAAGTTCCACATACTATGGTATATTTAGCATATTATTTCATAGCTTTTTAGTATATTGTATGTAAATAGAAGATTCTAGATATAAAATATAAGATACAAGCTAAGAGAAGCTAAGAAATTTATTCGATAAAGACTTTTTATTATTAATAATTCTGTGACTTATTTGAAGATATTAAATACCTACTTTGATTAATTAATGAGATGTTTAGAGTTATTAAATAGGAATAATGAAACATCTACAAAGGCTGGTGAAACCAATTGAAATTTTTGTCTAAAATAATGTTAGGTTGTTAAAACCGCAACATATTATTTCAAGATTAAGGTCAAAATATTTACTGAAAAGAAAGTGCTCCAAAACTTTTACATTGACATAAATTGACTCAACAATACATGAGCAAAAATAGCATTAATGTAGGTCACTAACAATTGAGAATTTATTTTCGATAGATTGTTTTATTGACATATACATACTTTGATAGTTCATAGTTATTTGGATAAGGCTCATATTTTAATATTTAAACTAGCAATCCTTACAGTTAAAAATTACAATTTCACATGTAATATTTGATTACGTCTGGTTTATTAAACTTTACATGAAAAACAAAAACTATACTTACAAAAAGTAATGTGTAAATTAATTGTTAAATTTTTATAATATAAATAATTGACACTGATCATAACAACAAAATATTTATTATCTTTTACCAATGATTATAGTAACAGGAAAACTTATTAAATATTGTTGTCATGAAATACCAAGAAACGTAGGTTATCTTTGGTGTCATCTCTTTCCTACAATCATACACGCGATATGAAACGAACTTACGTCCTTAGCAATTACAGAGCAAACATGAATCATAGTAGGTAGTACAGAGTACAAATGTATAATATAGCTGTGTATGCGTCGACACGTGAAAAGGTCGCTGCGTCGAGACGAAAATTTGCCGCGCAAAACGCTCGTAACGTAACTATACCGTTTAATTATAGACCCCAGACAGGTCGATCCCTACGTCAGCGCGCAGGCGTCCTACACAGCTGTCAAAGTGCACTGACCTAAAAAATACCACGCAACATGCGACCATAACCTAAATAAAACAATGTATGACAATAATCGTTACGATTATTTACTACAAGAACGTTTTCCTTTAGAAATCGAGACTACTCACGGTATTTCCCAGACACAAGCGAGCGAAAGTGACCCGCCTGACGCCGCCAACGTTTCGATGTTTCGTCATATCGATGTAACTTAACGAACGCACTTTTTTACTCGTTACAGACGAATATTACGCTAAATAATCGACATTTTAATAAATAAAACATTGTCGATGTTTCAGATTCACGTTTCAGCCACATGACTCGACAAAAACATTAACACTTTACTTTCTAAAGGATACACTTGAAGCCGCTGGCCCATGTCTTGAATTAGATTGGCGGCCTGCTGCCGGTAGGCTAGCTCTTTATCTGCATCTAAGCCGCATTTTCGACTTGGTGAATTCTGTAGTTGCTCTTTTGTAAAATACCATTTTTCTTGTGCACCAGCCATTGAATGGATATTCCAATGACTGCTTACGAGGAAACACGATAGAGAGCTGTTCTCTATCTATGTGCGTGAGTGGAAAAGGGACAGCGCTATCGCAGCGACGAGCGGATGCAGAGCACGTTAACATTTGAGTGATTTACAAAATATTAAATAACTTTTTCAAGTTAACAACACCAAAATTATTCACAAAATGAAAACTAAATTAAAACTACGTTATTCACAACTATCACTTAACCGAAACGTTATGTAAATTTTTTTTCACTTTTTGTATAACTTCGTAGCTATAATCAAACAGTCGCCATTGCAATCTTTTGGTGGGTTCACTGTGAAAAGTCCGGTGACAGAATGAAGATCTGCAACAAACCCAGGTAAATTTCACTTTAACAATTTGTTATTTTTTGTAACACAGGTAGTATTCTTTTGTTTGTGCATATTTTTAGGCGGGGGTAATGATCTTTCTATGAGTAATAAACAGTTTTAAATATACGGACCTAAAACTTCTGTCACACGGTGCAAATGGCCGACCACCACTGTGGAAACAATACACTTCTTAATAATCTTAGTAAAAATACGTTATTTCTTTGTTAATGTCTTATTAATGACTTGAAAATTAGTAAATCGATTTTTTTGTTTGACGTGGATAAATTAGAAGTCATTATTTTATGGTTCTAAGTAATTAATAATAAATGAGAATTTGTTTTGATAGTGCATTTGCTAATGAAGTTTTCGCAGCCGATGGCGTAATTCGTGGTAAATATTCTGAATCTGTGTACGTGGTTTTCCACTTTCCGCGAAACGTAAAAGCAGCTGTGTTTATTTAAAAAAAATATTAATTTTCTAAATTTAAACAATAATAATAGTTAATGTTATTTGTTTGAAAATTACTTGCATTTCGAACAAAAACAATGTTCCCAATAAAAAAAGAAAACGTAGGCCATTTGCAATCTCATAATATAAGAATATCAGAACGTGAGTAAAAATACTTATAATTTATTTTACTAGTCTTAGATAACACGAAACAATAATGTAGGTATGTATATAATATTTATAAAAGATTTAGTCATAGGAACCGCTTTAGTATGGCATAATAGTTATTTATTTTGTTAATAAGGTTGCTTTTTCATTGTTATTTTTAATACATAATATGGCGTATTTGTTGGCAGTTATTAAATTATTTATACTCACTTAAAATTTTAAGAACAACAAAAATATAATTGTACATTTTAATAAATTATGATAATTAAATTTCCTAACATTTGATTTTGGCGCTAAACGTTCAAGTTGGAAATTGGATAATGTTTTTTGTTTTTTATTTTTTTGTAATAATCTAAAAACTAAAACAGGTTGCTAATTTAAGTAGTTGTCTTATTTATATTATAAATGCGCAATTGATCGTTTTTCACACAAATACTACTATTAAATTAACGTCAAAAAGATGCGGAAAATAATTTCCCCGATTTTACATTTTGAGTAGTCAGTGTGGCTAAGATCTAGATTAGGTAAAACCGAATTAGAAAAACCGAATTTTGGGGTTTTTTTTGGGTGTGGAGGGTGGAGGGTGTAGGGGAATCTATACAAGGTAACACTGTCACACCTCAAAACCCCATGGTTATGGAGATATCCATGGTTAAAGTTTTGAAGTTAGAAGAAGAATTTAAAGCTATTATAATACCTTTGAGCTCGTACTGTTTGCATTGTGTGACAAATCGACACTTTTAAACAAAATAACGCGTCAGACATAATATTCTAATAAAATTTCGGGACCGTGGGGGGATGGGGGGGGAGAGGGTGGGGAACGCTACCCCTGGTACCACTGTCACACCTCGGAACCCCATGGTTATGGAGATATCCATGGTTAAAGTTTTGAGGTTAGAAGAAGAATTTCGAAAGTTAGAGGGAACGCTTGGCTCCGGCGCTGCGGGAAGTGCAGCCCTTCCGCCCCTCCGCGCCTCCGCGGCACAAAAAAACACTCTAGGGGTAGGACAGACCAAGACCACGTGGACAGTGGGGTGCTCCGATTCGGTTTTGGGTATTTTTCGAATTTCTAAACCTATATTCTAGCACGCAATGTTACTAATTTTATTAGAATATTATGTCTGACGCGTTATTTTGTTTAAAAATGTCGATTTGTCAGTCGTTAAGCGTCAGTTCGTATCGTTTGTTGATCTTGCAATCGAGATCGTTTTTACGTAAATTTGTTCGAAAATAAAATGTGAAAGTTGGTGAATGGAGCATATGAGTGCACTTCCCGCTGCACCGGAGTTAAGGTGGAGTCAGACACGGAGCTCTAAGGTATTGTAATATCTCTGAATCACGTAAAGTTAACCCCAAAACTTCAAACACGATATCTTCGAAACCACGGGGTTTACGCGAAACGCACACTACGGGGGGCTAAAAAACCCACCCTCCCCACCACCCTTTACCCTCCCACCCCCATTTCACCCCATAAATTGGAGGCCACTTAACTAACGAATGACCAATTCTTCTTCTAACCTCAAAACTTTAACCATCGATATCTCCATAACCATGGGGTTCCGAGGTGTGATAGTGGTACCAGGGGTAGCGTTCCCCACCCTCCCCTCCCCCATCCCCCTACGGTCCCGAAATTCGGTTTTACCTAATCTAAGGCTTTACCAGAAGGTTCTTAATTCGACTGTATGTCACAAAACGAGATTATTTTCTTGGGAAATTTTATGATAATACATTCATTGGCTAGCTAACTTCACGTTGCTAACTTATTCGTTGACTAGCTAACTTCAGGGTGTCGGTTTTTTGTGCGGTTTGGTGTGCGCGCGCATCTTAAAAATTTACTCATCATTGTTCCCTTACGCGCCAAAAGAAGTATAACTTCAAAAATGACTATATACTACAAACTATTAAAAATAATAACGTATTTTTTTTACCGTATCATATATTAAAGTAACAATTAAAAAATAATTACTAGATAAATAAAAATTAATAATTATTACAATAATATTATAATTATTATCGTTTATTAATATACGTCTTGTGTATGTAAATTATTTACTATCGTCATATTATTATTTATTTTATTTTTGTTTGCAAATGTTGCGAAATCGTTTAGGTGGCCAAAGAATAGCAGAAGTTTTGGAAGAAGATGAAATAGAAGGAGAAATTTCATCCAAAATAGAGGACAATTTGGAAACCTTTGAAAACGACTCGGATTCTTGCCAAAGTGGTGAAAACGATGTTCCTGAACCTGTTCCTACTAGAAGAGGAAATATGACTGACGGTTTATTACATGGAAAACCTGATGTCGTTGATATACCTCTGAGTTACGGCCGTCAAGGACACTTTCTAGGCAGGAACGGCACTACTTACTGGAATATTGAGAAGCCTCCCAAGAAACGTAAAGGAAATTTCTTTGAACCTCGTAAAACCAGATAGAAAAGAGGACTTCTATAACATTTTTACCCAGACACCTCCGAAAAAGAACGTTTCAAGTATTGGGCAAAGAAAATAATCCAGAGACCTCTGCAGTCCCAGGGCCTAGTGGTGTTCGCGGGCGGTGTTCGATCTGCCCTACTAAAAAGAACAAAGTCTAAAACCCAATGCAAATATTTTTATTTTTGTTTTCAGTTAATACAACACCTGATGAAATGACAGAACCTCGTAAGGTGATTCACCTAGAAAAAGTGAGAATGCTCAGCCGGGGCGCTCGTTCGTCAATAAGGATCACTAACGTGAAGTCCATTAAGCCACCAGACCCTGAGCTGGTGAAGAAACAAGAAGAGGAGCAGCTTAGGGCACAGGTATAAATGACTAATTCACATCATTTTTAAAATATAAATTTTAGATTCTAACATAATTTGTCTAGTATCACACATAAACAGGGAATCCTTAAACAAATGTACATACCATGGTAACAAATAATATAATCAAATCTAAAGCAGCCACCCAGCCCTATTGGGAAAGTACGTCATTCAAATAAAACTGTTAATCCATAAGCTATTGTATCTGTTTAATATCAGGGAGTTGGTATGCTTGTAAAAAAGATTAATCAATAGTAACTTTCAATACTCTTATAATTATGAATATAGTTTCCTGTTTATAGTAATAGTTAAAAGAAATGATCACAGATGACTGAATCTAATGCTTAGTTCCATCGTTTGTCTATACTTTGTTATAAATAATTGTCATTGTTACAGCTTCACAAAGAAATCGTCTCACGTTCTCGTACATGCGCTCACCGAGCCTACGAGTGTACATTACCAGTGGTCACGGGTCGAGCGTACTGTGCTAAACATATCCTGGATGATTCCACCGCACCATACAAGCAATGTGCTCATGTCGCCTCATCTGGCTACAGGTGCAACTTACCCGCACCGATTGATAGAGATCCTGGGTAAATATAGCATTTTCACTTTTCCTTTACTTTTATTAGATCATCATTAAGGTAAAGGCGTGATATATCTTGCTCAAAATCTGGAGCAGTCTGTCGGGGTAGTAACTTGTTTTTTTTCACAAGATTGCAGCTAAATAATGCTGTTCTCAAGTAGTGTTGTGTTCCTGTGTGAGTAAGGTGTTTTGGCAATAATACGTGACAGATCTACAGGTATCGTCACTTGGCATATTGTTCACTTTTTATTATATATTTGCATGCTGCGTTTATCATAAATTAGTTTTTGTATTTAGTATTAGTTACTAATTCTTAATTTTATGAATATATTAGTACAAACATTGGCTTAAACCTTTTTATTTAATGAATAAATCAATCTGTCAGTCACTTCAGCCTATCGCAGTCCACTGCTGGACATAGTACTCTCCGTAAAATCCTAATTCATAAATAAATATAAAGTAATAACGACACAAATATGTACAGGTTATGCTTCGAGCACGCCAGTGCAGCGTTCCATGCCCGCCAGAGAAGCGCCGCGCCCCCTCCGCCCGTCACTACCCCGGAGTCACTGCTGAACCAGCTGCAGCACTACGTCCGGTAAGATACACTATGATTATATATATTGCCATAAGTTGCAAGCAACAAAAGTTATGCTTTAGCCTGTAAAATCCCATTGCTAGGTATAAGCTCAGAGCTTCATCCATCACATCGCTCCAATGCGGGTTGGCGGATATATTCCTTTTTGTCAGCAACAATCACTATCAGGTGTACATGATAACAATCGGGATCAACAGCAAAACGTTATCTCCGAGGTACGGTGGAAAGACCCACAAGGACTAACAATCAGACCCAACAGAGACCCTGAGCGGGAATCGAAGCCGTGACCGTCGGTGTTTAGGCGCCGCCGACACGGCACTCACACCAGAGCGGTCATCAAAAAACAAAAGTAAAAAAAAAATAGTGCAACTGCAACCAAGGATTGTGTAGAACATAAATTTATATGGGGCAAACTTATATGTGCGTATGAAGTGTGGAGTCCAGTTTTATACTTACTGTTTAGTATTAAAACACATTTATATTCTTAATTAAATATATTGTGTTGAAATTCAAATATATCCTTGACTTGATCAATATTTTGTTTTCTAATGTTAACACAAATTAACAACTTTTTCGAATTTAGTCGTGGCTTATTAGAGTTTTTACATGCCCGACGTTTTATATACTTTACAGGAACCGTGGTCACGAGAGGACATATTTTACATAGGTATAATGTTAGATGATCCATATTTTCATACATGTGACATGATAATAATAATACTATAATTGTGTATAATATTTATATATTATATTGTATCTTTTTTCTTTCAGTCCTGAACGCGCTCGTACAACATCATGTGCCTCAACGGTGTCGGTCGTCAGTGATCCATCAGAACAGGACCAAGGACCAACGCATGCTGTTGATCCATTTAGTAAGTTATTTTATTCATTTACTAAATTCAGTAATTTTATAAAAGTCAATGTAACTTTCTGCATGAATCTGAGTGTTAGAAAGATTGTGATGAAATTTTAATGTAAGCATTAGTTTGGTTTTAATCTGCCGACCAGCATTGGAGCATCGTGTCCGATTAATGTCTGATCCTTCTCCTACACAGGGCTCTCCTAAAGAGGCCTATGCCCAGCTGTAGGATATTACAGGCTAAAGCAATTAGTATAATGCTACTTTGAGACTAAGAAATGAATTGTTTAAAATTAATTTTCGTAATTACCTTACGGTAATATCGATCTTTTACATAATTGGCAAGAGTATTCTGAAATGCCACCAGCTAATAAAAAATCATTGTGGTATCAGTTACCGAATATGGCGCAGATTGTGCTCGAAAAGTTCTGTACGAATATATAATTATATTATTCTGCCATAAATTTTATTTTATTCCAGAGGAAATTGATGCTACAGCGGTAAACTCAAACGTATCGTCGTCAATAATGGAATACGCCAGTACCAGTGACAGCGAGTGCGATAGTGTAACCCTCGGACCGGGCGGGGACTGCAGGCACCGGGACGCCTCCGACCACGAGGAGGCTCCCTGCGAGACCCAGCCGCTGTGGTGAGTTGTGAGACGTGACTTAAGTGTGCAGTGTGATGGTGGCAGGATGACAGTGATCAGTATGGTGGTCTTAAGTGTGTAGTGTAAGTTGGCAGAGGACAGTGGTCAGTGTGAAATGTGATTGTAGCAGTGGTCAGTATGGCGGTCACACTACGTGTTTAGTGTAAGGGTGGCAGTGTGTAGTATGGCACAGACAGAGTATTAAACTAATAATAATAATGATAATACGAGTATAAAGGAATATATTGAGTTTGTATATAGTACCTTTTTTATAGCAGTAGTAATATGTATTGTTTTGTTTTAAAAAGCGATTTTTTACACTCCATAATAGTCACATATAAAAGAAATATTTAATTTAAATTTTATGTATAGGAATTGGTAAATGACAATAAAGCTTTATTTTCCAAACAAAATATCTACATAGCAGTTACTCTATACATGTTCTGTAATTATATAACTAAATGAATGCTTGGAACCCTCCTGTGTAAAAGCCTCCAATTTTTTCCATTTTACTCTATTTTTTGCAGTTTTCACAGGCCACTGAAATTATATCATCCACCTATTGTTCCCTTAGTCTACCTATATTTCTTTTTCCCAGTGAACCCGACCATATTGTAGTCCTTAGGGACCACCTTTTTTCTGTAGTTCAATGTGTCCTGCCCACTGCCATTTCAGTTTTAATGCATGTTTAAAAGCAGCGGTCAGTTTAGTACTATACTACTGTAACTATTAATTCACACTTCTCGTCATATAATTTCTTTACAGGAAAGCAGGTGTATTCACCGCAGAGGAAGCAGTAACTGAAGCAAAAAATGTACTCCAATCATTACAATCAGCGTACATCAGACAAATGGGCAGGTTGAGAACCTTGCTGCAAACTGCTAGGTTGCAGTATGTGAGGTCTTTGAGAGCGGAAAAGGAACAATACTGTAAGTGTATTTGTACTTTACATCGAACACAAGTTGTTCAGAAGTTATGCACGTAGATATCAATTTTTACTGTGTTTATATTTACACCCATGGGAAGAAAGGGGATGGCTAAATTCTTTACTACCACAACGACACAGCAGATAATATTTAATCATAAGTTTTAAAAATTAAGTTTATTACTTTTTATAATACATACTACTTTTTCCAGGCTCTATAAACACCCAAGCTCGTAGCGGTCCCCTCACAGTACGAGAAAGAAGGCAGCTCAGAAAGTTAAAAGCATATGCCGGCTACCATAAAAAGCATGGTGTTGATGCTGTACTGGCTAGGAAGTTACACCATAAAAGAGCTAGGGTATAGCAAATTATTTCTACACTAAAATTACTCACGGGTTTTACCTGTGTTTTTAACCGACTTTAACAAAGAGAAAATTCTCGATTCAACTGTTTTACTCCTATCAATAAGGCATATTTTATTGACTATCTTTGTTGATAGTTTTATTACTTGTTGATTTACATTAAAATTGTTTTTTTTTTTTTTTATTTAACAATGTAAACAATCACTTAAATAAGCTATTTAAGTTATATATTTATTATGATTAAACAATATTTCAGGTAAACGACATATCCAATAGGCACATTCCATTACACGGGAGGTGTACATTCACTGAGGGTGGGGTTCGATGTCCAACGCATGCACTGCCCGCTGCTAAACACTGCATGAAACATATACTGCATGACAGACATCAGGTAATTTCATAAACAATATGGTTATTATACTGAACCAGCAGACCCGAAAACTACACACTGCCGTTTTTTTCATATTGTATATATATATATTTTTTTTTTTTCGTACAAACCTTGTACTGGCATAACAAACTTCAAAAAAATAATTATCAATTTGGTCCTGTCGTATGGATGTTATGCGCGTATAAAATGATATGAATGATACGAAAAAAATAACAAAACTATTATTCATAAAATTTATAACTATAATCTGTCCCTACTATAAAACTAAACATATTTCTAACCTAATTTCAGTAACCCCCATTTCTAATTTTTTCCAATTCACCAACTTTAAATATTACTATTTAACACAATAGTTTTATTATCTTCCAGGTATTATTCTCAGCGTGTGGAGACTCCCGGGGAGGGGCGGCGTGTCGCGAGGCATTAGCAGACCTACCGCTACCCTCCGCGCTGTGTCGCTACCACGTCATACCCCCCGTGTATACTACGTTCACTCTCAAGGTAGTTTTATTTCATACTACAAAGTTAAATATCGCTACCACGTCATACTCCCTGTGTACACTACGTTCACTCTTAAGGTCACGGCCATTATAAGTGTTGCCATTTGCGGGGATTTAAACTGTGACCGCTAGCGTCCAGTGCTGAGACCGCTGCACAAACGCATCGTCATTTAGACCTGTAATCGACTTTTTTTTTTTTTAAGTAAAAATTTTTTTACGAGAAAATATAATTAAAAAAATAAATAACAACAGTAAGCACAGAGTTGTGAACCTCAATTTTCATCAATATTAAACACCAATATAAAAATCCATAACTTGAATTAATAAATTTTTGTTTGCTAACCATACACACAGTCACAACTATGGATGCTCGTAGATTGCAAGATCTAAAACTACTTTTATTTAATTAGATAAATAGTACACATAAAGTTTAGACTAGAACACACACTGACTAACTGAGGTAGGGCACAGCAGGAATTTCCTGCTCAAAATATGGAGCAGCCCGACTGGGGTAGTACCTCGACCTTACAGAAGATCACAGCTAAATAATACTGTTTTCAAGCAGTATTGTGTTCCTGTTAGTGAGTAAGGTGACCAGAGCTCCTGGGGGGATTGGGTCGGCAACGCGCTTGCGATGCTTCTGGTGTTGCTGGCGTCTATAAGCTACGGTAATCTCTTACCATCAGGTGAGCCGTACGCTTGTTTGCCGACCTAGTGCCATAAAAAAAAAACAGATCAGTATGCCCGACCCATACGACAGCATCTATGCGTCATATTATGATTTTTTATAACCTACACCCTGAATAACCTTTTTCGACTGAGAATTTACAAAAACGATGAGTAATCATACAATTGACTAACTTAAGTTCTGTTTTTCTTACAGAAAGAAGAAGCACCCACTCCATTAAGCGATACATCGTCACGAGCAAGTTCATACATCTCTCACGCAGACCTTCCTTCAGATAATAAAGCAAACATCGAGATTGACTCCCTACAAGAACAAATACAGTATGACTGACATTTAGAATTTAGTCACCTGGATTATGAGGGTTTCTGGCCAGAGTAACATACAAGAAAAACAAGAAAAAAAAACAGACAGACGGGAAAAATAGTGTATGTGTTAAAAGAGTGTTTATCAGTGATGCAAAATAATAATAATCTCATTAAAGTGACAATGTCTAGTGATTAGTGACTCAAAAAACCTCTGAAATTAGTTTTATAATATGCATAAGTGAAATTCTGTGATTTGTGCTAACTGGTTAAAAAATAAAAATATGTACATTTATATATAAAAGTATGAAATGTGTTTGTGCATATGCATTTATAACTGAAAATATTAATATTATAATAATAATTAATAAGTGTAAGAGGATCTACTTCACAATGGAGCAGTGCGGTGATTCAAGATCTGTTCCTTTTCTATGAGACTCGCCCAGATTACATTCAGAAAATGTTAACTAATATGAATGTATGTATATATGTATGTTGATTGATTGATTGATAGGATTTATGGTTTTCAATTGTGCTAGTAAAGCTTTGTTGATAGTGCTAATATCATGTAGAATGGGGACGACACATTGGAGATTCGTGTAGAAAACACTCTCAATTTAATTTAGAACAGTGGCAAAATAATCAGACCTGCATTGTTACACCTTAGGTGTTGCCCATGAAACTCGAAAGTTAGTAAAATGGGGGGAGCTATTATTTTTCGTTGCACGCGATTCCTAAACCAAAAAATAACCAGCAAACATCCTAAAATTTGACGTCTGTTTGAAAAATTGTATCATAATTCCCAATTTTCCAAAATTCAATCAGATTATGTATTCAAAGATGATATTCTAAAAACTTTCAATATACTTTACAAAGTAAAAATACACGTAGTCTTTGGTTATGGGGTTAGTCTAAAATCACATATGATCGAAGGGGTTGAAAAGATGATTAACGGATTGTCCTTTAACCTAAAACAATACAAACATTTAAAAACAGCAATTAGTAACTAAATAGTTATAATTATTTTATAATTATAATAAGCTTCCAATAAACATTTTTCACAAGTGGTATCAATTATAAAATTTACTATTTATTGATCTTGATTATATTGATCATGATCTAAGTGTTAAGGATGAATAAAGTTTGGCTGCAACCTGTCCCATGATAAAATATATAATTTTGATAAACAATTACTTAAAAACTTTTAGCTGTTGTGTGCATTTAATAATGAAATGAAATAAAGTAAATAAAACGCATATAATAAATGTTTTATCGTTATATAAGTAATTAAGTAACTTTGAAAACAAAAGTCCTATCATACCAAAGCCTTAACGTTAAGTATAAGTTAATTCTTAGTTATGATGTAATGCAAAACCAGTTTTTAACTGAATCCTGTTTTAAGTTTGTTTGTACTGCAGGCCTTTAATAATTGCAGTATTATTTTTTAAAATTTTGTAAATGCTCATAAAATTGTTTTTAATATTGACTTTACTAAAAAAATATATTATTGTATGATTGATAAAAATTGAATATAAAGCGTGACGTACAAACTGTGTAGAGACTAGACTTTTTACAAGTACCTGAGATTCTAGCCTTTTATATTAGCTGTCTATTAAAATACCTTTGTCTTGGCTTACCTAGCTAGCTGTTTTTTTTTTTTTGGTGTTGCAGTGGAACCCATTTACGGATGATATCCAGGACGCTCGGGTAGTCCTAGACCGTATGGCGGCTTCAGCACTTGGGGGTGCAATGCCGACCAAACCCCTGCGGGAGCCTTCAGCCGCTTTAATTGGGAGGGTCCCGGATCTGCAGGTAGCAGGATCCCTCCAGCGACAGGCTGGCCTCGGCGAAAAGGCCAGACTTCTCCTCCATGGGGACTGTCCGGCTCACCTCTGAACAATCCCGACTATGCCGTGTCCAGCAGGACCGGGTTCCCATCCCGGCCGACACGAGCACAGGGGCGTTACTGGAAGCGCATTAAGCGCGCCTCCTACGCACCCCCGTTCGTCGCCTGCGGACGGAGGCCTCGTCGGCGGCCCCCTCGCTCATCCGCTCGTCGTTCTCCTTCTGGGCTAAATTAGGACTCCTAGCTTACATCCGATTTATAAATTAAAATTTGATAATTTGATAAACTTTGTCTTGTGCATAATGTTATGCGGATATAAATTAAGACAGTTACCTTCTTTAAAAATGTAATATATTGGTGGTATTTTAACACTCGATATATCCGTAACGCATTCCAAATGTGAGGGCAAAATATTTTTTTAGACCTACATATTGTGGACACAGCGCGAATGCTTCGCTGGTTACTGTTGGCAACTGTAAAATATTCTTGACTTGTTCTTGCGTCTGAAGCATCATGTGTATAATAAATAATAATGTTATATGAACATGTACCAAAAATTGCTTTACATTTTCGTGTAAAAGTTTTCATGCAATAAAGTACTATAAATCGATAGTGTTTTTTTTTTTTTAATAAAATATTGCATAAATATAATAAATAAAAAAATAGTAGTTTTAAGGTGTTATAAATCTAATATATAAAATTCTCGTGTCACAATGATAGTAGTGTTGTTATCCGCCAACCCGCATTGGATCAGCGTGGTGGATTAAGCTCTGATCCTTCTCCTACATGAAGAAAGAGGCCTGTGCCCAGTAGTGGGATATTACAGGCTGAAGCGTAATGTTAGTTACCATACTCTTCCAAAACGGCTGGACCGATTCTTCGAAATTTTGTGTGCGTATCGGGTAGGTCTGAGAATCGGCTAACATCTATTTTTCATACCCCTAAGTTACAAGGGGAGGGAGGATTAAGGAGGTTAATAGTATATGTGGCAAAACGACGTTTGCTGGTAAGGTAGTACATATTCAAAACAAGCATATTCAACTTCCATCTTTCAATGGCAATCAATTACATACCGATTTTCACAATAAACTATCCAATATATTAGTATAATAGTATTGGAGCAGCGTGATGGATTAAGCTCTTATCCTTCTCCTACATGGGGAAAGAGGCATATGCCCAGTGGTGGGATATTACAGGCTGAAGCGTAATATTTAGTTGTGTAAACTCAAATTATGCCTTGCATTCTTCAAAATATATTTATTTATTAATAGGATAGAAACTCATGCGTTTTTGCGCAAAATTAAAAAATACAAAGTATAAATCAATTTATTAAGATACAGCAAAAAATATTTTGCTCATATCTGGACCAGATTGACTGAAAATTCTTACGAAAGAACCTATCCCAATAATACAGCAAAAAGTGTTGCGTACCTGCGTAAGCCAGTAAAGTAGAGCTCTTGAGGAGGGTCAGCAACGCGTTTGTGATGCTCCTATAGCAGGTGTCTACTCTAAAAACTCTAAAAGGCTGGAATCTAGCCAAGCAGGCTAGATTCCAGCCTTTTAGATTAAGCAATAACTTTACTTAATTTTATTCACATTTTAGTTCAATGTTCAATAAAGATCGCAGCAAGTAGAGCGTTTTCTTATTATTTTGTCACCTGGGTCTCGGGCACTCACAGCATATTGTAAAGTGTAGTTTCAGACTATCCTTACATTTTGCTCGTCGAGCAAACGAGTCTTTCTTCGAGGATACAGTAGGTACTCTTACACGGATCGTAAGCTCGTTTACTATCGATAATAACAAAAAAGTCAAAAATATGTTTTCTTTCATGAGTTCTAAGTGTTGATTTCTTACCATTTATTTTATTTGTAAAGAAAATCCATTTCGTCCATGTAGATTCACCGCTACTGGCGGCAACAGCTCCAAACACCAGGCAAAAAATAAAAATAAAATTTATTGCTTTCTTCATACACACACAACCTGGGTCTTTTGAACTATTTTCAGATTTAAAAATATGGGTAAAAATTTTTTTAGGAGGTGGTGTGGTAGTGGCCCCTTAGCTTTTAGTTCGAGTCTTTTCACACTGTTCAATAAGAGACACTGTATTGTTCCATTTTTAACAAATGTCGCGCACAAACTATTTTTAATATTTATTTAAAAGAAAAACTGCGAAATAACTGACGACCGACACGTCTTGTTTGTATACATAACGGCAACAGTGCATAGCTAGGTTATTCCCGCGGCGCGTCGCACGGCATAACCTGCGGTTTGGGAATGTCGCTCCAGATTAGGCTGATTTCTCATACGAAATCTTTTGTTTCACGCGTCGGGCTGTGTCGATGTTTCTCTTTCACACTCATTGAATACAGTGCTAGGGAATCGTACTAAACTTCGTTTGATAGGCGCGCAATCGTTCCACTCGTTACAACTTGACGCCGTTACAAATGTACGCGTAGGTATAGGTAATATTTATTTATTTATGTGTATTATGTAACTTTCGTGCTGGTGCACTGCACCAGTGCTCTTTAGGATGAGACCTCTGCAGCTTAACAAACTTATTAAGTATAATAAAACTTAATTAGTATAATAAAATGAAATGGCCACATTCACATAGTGCTACTTTAGTGTTACCTTTTTTAATCCCACGAGTACAAATTGTCCACATTCTATTGTAGCACTTTTTTATTGTGGATGTATATCATTAATTCATTTTGCTATTTCTAAGTCAAGAAACTTTTTTTGCAGAATCTACATTCCGAATCGGCGGTAGATTCACATTAACTGCGGCGGTAACTTCACATTAATATTTACCAAACAGAAAACATTTACAGAAAACTTCTTCGATGAAGAAAATTTTCATTTTATTTGTTTTGATAAGAAAGAAAAAGCTAAAATATAAAACTTTAAGTAAATAAGCTGTGAAAAAGACAGGTATAATGGAGTATTTTCATATAAGTCTCTGTGGACTTCTACATAGACCTATAAACGCTACAAAAAGTAATAATGAGTCAACTAAGGGAAAATGAATTAAATAAAACCATTGTGTGGAACAGAATCGTCGCTTTATTCAGCAATTTTCCGGTTGAAAAAAAAAATCAACAAAACTACACTGAAATTCTGAACATGACTATTTTTACAAACAATTTACAGCGATTTTTTTTAATATTAATTACGGGTTCTTTGAATGCCTCCCCCGGCTTGTACCCGAAACGAAGCTTGAGTTACACGAACCCACTTCGAATAACTAAAAAAAAAACAATAAAAAAGTAATATTTACACGAAAACTAAAGTACAACGCTCGAACGCGCTAGCCCAAAGAGAAAGCTAAGAAAAAAATACACCGCCCTCTATCGGGAAGCATTCAAAACGCCCGCGCGAGCCTAATCTAAGAATCAGAAACTTATGAGGTACACAATCTTCCTATCCACTTTACTAAGCGTATGTTAACAGCCCCAAAAATGAGGCCAAATTTTTTTTTACATTTTTTCCAAATCTGCAGCCTTTTGTACAGTATATGATACTTACTAATTATATATGTATAGACATAGTTAAAACCGTTACTTTTTTTTGGTCGCGAGCTCTTTTTCGCGGTTTATCGTGTCGATATGACGTGAAAAAAAACTCGCAATTTTTTTTTGAATGTTGAAACAACAGGACAGAATATGCGCAAACACTGATATAAGTTTCGCACAGCTATATTAAAAACCCCAATGTATTAATTACATTAAGATACGTAACCACGATATTAAGATATAATTTTTTTGCCGTTATCTGCGCAATTTTCTAACGAGAATTAGTGAATCGAATTTTTTTAAACATCCGAAAAAGAAACTACACTTTAACATTGGAACGAATTTTTTTTTCACATGAATTTTAATATAATTCTCTACGAACGCACGCTCGATAATAAAAACTTTATTTTATACATTTATTCTGTGTAAAATTAATATTATCGAGGGCACTGTGCCTACGTAACCTAACAACAGAGTTATCTATTATTCTACATTAACACACCGATTATTTTGTAATATTTTGAAATTTTGTGTCCATTATTAACTATACAAGGTCGATTGTAGACAGAATTTTGAATATTTAAGACCAAAAGTAACAATTGAATATTGGTAATATAAACGTCTCCAAAAATACATAAAAAGTTTTATTTTAATTACTCTCACTTTGACGTCATTTTCAACAAATTCTTTATTTTATTTTTTTTGCAAATCCCTTATCATTTGAAATAGTGTTAATTGTAGTTTCTTTGACAGTTTATTTTTATTATACAAACGACGAATATAAATTTACAGCACATGCCATGGATAGCTTTCTAAAGAGTCATTTTTTACATAATCTTTGACGTATTTATTTTTCAATGGCGTTAATTATCTATAATTTAAACACTTGAAGCTATTTTATGCTGTAACACTTTACGATAAGAACTAAAGTCGCTTAAATCTGAAACTAAGGAGACATCTCACACAGTTACAGGGAATCCGATATTAAAGACTATTGTAAGTTATAGACACATTGTTAACACTACAAAATTGTTAAGATAGTTATAATAAATTATATTCAAATAATTATTAACCCACTGAGAACTATTAGTATTAACTTTGAAATGATAATTATCAAAACAATATGATATTTATCAAGTTTGATAATCTTTATAACATAAGAGCTACAGATAATATGATATATCCTTTTATATGTACAAAATAAAGTGTAATTTTTGGTAATACAAGATTTTATATGGTTCATTATTTCATATAAACTGCAATATTTATTATGATGGCAAAGATATTTTAATGATTTATTATATGGAACAATAATTAAATAACCATATTGTTAAAAAAATTAAAAGCCAAGTATATCCTGCACATAATAGACTTCAATAGCAATTAATAAATTACATCTTTTAGATTAATATACACGAATTAAAATATCTCACTAATATAGTGGAATTCGATCGTAAAAAAAGATTTATACACACCATCATCCTTCAGATAGCGTTATCCATAACAGGCGGAACAGGCCCTAAGTATTAAGTTTAGAATATTGTATTAGCATACATTAACGATACAGGCAGATGTTATTGTTAAACAAAACTTGATATTGCTATTGGTTTTTATTGTATCCTAGTAATTTTATATAAAAAAAAAACACATTTTTAAGGACTTTCTTATTATGGCCCACTAATAATTTTGTAACTTTATTCATATTTGTAGTATTAACAATATGTCCCCATAACTCATTTAGTAATACAGTGTCTAGTTATCATATTTATTTGGCTATTAGTTTAATTGAAAAAATATAAATTCTATGACCTCAAACAGATTATTTAGGAGCGATATTTCGTTTTTTTTTTCTTTTTCTATATAAAAACTACAATAAATATGTTCACAGTAAGAACTTGACGTCTACCGACAGTAAATGTATTTGGTCATATAATTAAGATATCAAACGCATCACTAAACTTTCATCTGCGGCTGTGAGTAGCTGACAAGTGTATGGTTTCATGGCTAGTAACATTTATTGGATACAATTGAACACGAACAGGAAAATGCATTTGAAATATGTATACAAAATACTTTAAGATTACATATTATTTGGTAACAAATGTTTTAGACGTAAATTCTTTTATTTAACCATACATTGTCCGCTTATTATAAAAAGGAAACAAATTCTATAGTTTCGAATGTTCTAAACGTACAATTGAGTTCATACACTGGTCCGGCCAGTCTAATTAAGTAAATATTATACACATAAAAACTATATAATACATTAATGCAGTTATATTACAATTCTTCATACATGTTAAATATACACTCAGCGACGACTTATCGCGTATTATTATTAATATTTTTTTTAGGTTTTTTTTAATCATTCGCGTGAAAAATAAAAACTAAAGAATGATTGCTAAAAAAAGTCTAAGCGCATAATGCCAGCCTTGTCTAAATATTTCTTTAATGGGTTTCAAGAGACTTTTATTTCAATTAATACACTAGTATAAAAATTAAATAATTAAAATTAGACATCAGAAACATGCGCATGTTACTTTACATGTGCATAAAGTGTTAGTCCCTACCATTCATTTGTATAATCGCTAACAGGCTAAATTAAAACTGGCTGGCATTTGCTATGTAAAATGTTTTACATGTATTAACTATGTCACAGCCACTTAAATTATTTTTAACAAAGCTTGCTTTACACTATAATGGACCATATTTGTCAGAGTAAAGAAGTTTATAATTCCACAAAAAATAGCCGAGCCATTTTGGAATATTTGACTACCATTCCTTGTTTATTTACTAAATCTAGAAACAAACTACGACATAGACATACCACGACATTAAGCAAATTCTTTATATAATAGAATTTTGGTTATATAAGTTACATCAACTTAGTGTTAAGTTACAACAACAATAATCTGTTTCTAGCTTTAGCGTATATTTTTAGGTCACTAATGCCTATATTTCAGACATTACATGGATATATACTGACTTCATCGAGTCATTGTCAAAATCCGTGTTATTAGTACCGTTTCATTCCAAGTCCAGTTAAAGACTCCAAAACAATTTTGGAGCTGTAAGTCATCAGCTGTGTTAACAATTTTAAAAACTAATATGTACAGAAAAGAAAAACTTTACATTTAATAAGTCTTGATACTTATAATGTAAAAAAAACCAATCCGGTCTGAGTGTATTCCGTTCACGGTTTGCATTCTGTTTCATACACATGGAGATTATATATTCACACCGATAAGTTTAACGGACCACTGATAAGTTAGACACGGAACACTTTTTCACTTTCACAAGCTGTCTTCTTGATCGGTCTGGTAAGGTTCTTGCTAGAACACTAATATGGGTAGCGACGACATGTCTTCGGAGACCAGGGTCAGGCCGGGCTCCAGGGGGGCGGGGTCTCCCGGGGTGATGTTGGAGTCCCGCGGGCGTCACGTGACCTCCATGGGGGTGTCTGCGGCGCGGCGCCGGACTCCATTTGTGGCCCCGTCGTCGGGCTCCGCTAGTGGACCGTCGCCGGATATGCCTGCGTTAGAGGATGTCGTGGGTGGTGTCGACGCCTCCACTATCTCGCTGTAGTAATAAACATATAATAAATGATATGACAGTTAAAAACTAAAACACAAATACTCAATGGCCTACAGTAGTAATTTTTACCATATCAGAGTTCCGGAAACACACAATACACAAACACAAATGCCCAGAATAAGAAAAAAAATCGAACCCGCGACCACCAGCGCAACAGTCAGTGCTATGACTTATGACAGCTACGCCAACGTTTATTAGTGCTTCTGTTATTATTACAAAGTAGCTGCCCAGACAGACTTCTCATCGTTAATAGTAAAATTGGATTATTTCTTATTAGTATTATTAACCTTCCGTGGACCTTAAGGAACATACAAAAAAAAAAATACCGAAATAGGTCGAGCCACTCTCGAGTTATGCGCTTAGCAATATTCATTTTATTTATATAGCTTAGATATGCAAAGTAACTATTTTGGGACGAAGGTAAGTAGCCATTAAGAATATAACTTTTAAATAGGTTTATGTTGCTAATGAAATCCAATCAGACTAATACTAACTTGTCAGATTTTTTCCTTTTATCTATATCATTTTATAGTTATAACAATTTTAATGAGAATATAAAATTAAATAAACTTACGCAACGGGTGTTGGTCTGGGTTGAGCTATCAGCCTCCCCTGCCTTGCTTTCAACTGTGCAGTTGTAAAAGCAATAGCCTGTACATTAGCCGATAACGCCTGACCTCCCGGCCCGGATATAGCAATTTTCTGCCCTTTTGGCAACTGAACATTCTTCTGTAACAAATTAGCAACTACCGAACTAGGTATTGACGCTGTCTTCGTTGGCGCTATGGTTATACTAGTTGATGGCTCCGAGGATGTCCGGGCGAGAGGCGTTGTGACTTGTAAAGTTCTGTTCTTTAGCTGTATCTGATGTCTCACGTGTGGGGCCCTAACGGCCGGTAGGGCCGCTCTTACAATCTGCCTTCCATCCAAACTGACGCTGACTCTATGAGGACGTGTCGTCGTCGCCATATTACCCTTTAGCGTCCCATCAAATACCACTTGCCGTTTCTTCGCATCGTTTAAATCTAATCTCGCAACCGATGCCTTTACAGGCGGAGGCTGGCGTAGTACATTCACCAAGTGCGGACCTTTTCCTAACTGGCCACCCTTTATTTCAAAGAACTGAGTGACCCCGGGTGCCGTCTTGAGTAATGCGGTTGGGGGTTTAGCATCCCCCAGGGTGGCCAGGGATACCACGGCTGGAAGTTGGGCCAGGGAGCGATTCTGGGCTAGTAGTTGCGCCCTCTGGGTGTGAGTTAGGGGGTGAGCGTGTAGCACTTTAAGCTTGCTGGGGGTCACATGGTGAACCTGAGGAGCCACAACCACAGAGGGATGGTGTAATTGCAGTGGTTTATGGCTTAGCTGAACTAATGGCGCCGAAACCCTCCGCGTGGCACTTGCCACAGTGGCTACATTAGCCACATTGGACACATTAGCTACACTGGCAACTTTCCCCGTATTGCCCGCAGTCACGTTCGCCACGCTAGCTACTGTCGCTGAACCTGAAACGATAATATGTACATTTCACATATTTAGACTACAAGCTGTACCCCGTGGTTTCACCCGCATTAATTTAAGGGAAAAATATACTCAAATATCACATAGCCTAGCATTCCTTAGTAAATGGACTCATAACAAAAGTTATTTATCAATTCGAATCAGCAGTTTCTGAGATTAACGCATTCAAACAAACAATCAAATTATTTATCTTTATAATATCATTATAAAATTATAGATGAAGAAATACTAAAATACTAAGATCATATTACGTCATTATATAAACAATACAGTGAGTAGCCCGTCATGACACAGGAGCTTTAATTAGTTACCTAAATTTTTACACATATTTCTAAATTTATGTTATTCTTAATGATAAAAATGTTATCAAATAATTATCATACCGATTTCTCTATGCTGTGTATTATGCATAGGCAGAGCCACAGCTGTGAAGGGTCCATTCTGCAATAAACCAACTACCGTGCCGGCTGTAGACCCCGTCGCGCCTTGGTTTTGTAATCGAACCTGAAATATTTAAAAAAAGATGTTAATTTAACTGGTCAAGAGGTTGCCAGGAAAGAAAAAATTAAGGTCAAAATAAAAAAAAAAAAAAAAAAAACAGAATTTTTAACGCAAAATAATGATAAGGTATAGAAAGTACATAATAGATAACGGAAATAAATGTTTGTAAGTCTGTAAATTTAATACGTTTGGGCTACATCGCAATGGGGAACAGTCAACGCTTTTATTTAGCCATAGAATAAAATATGTGCTAAATTAATCTCCATACTATTTTCTTCTTCCTTTTGAAAAATCTATAAAAAACTTATCATGATTTTTATAACAAACCCACCTTCAAACTATCAGAAACAGCGACCGTCACTATCTGAGGCTGAGGCGCCTCTGACGTCACGATCGTGACGTCACCGCGCCGGTGACCCGATGTTATTATATGCTTCTTAAGGGGAGAATGCTTCACCGTCTTTAAAACCCCATGAGCGACGGGGACCTCATCTTTCCTCTTGACCTTGATCTCGTTGACCTCCTCGGTAGTTATCTTTGAAGTCGGCACAGGGGACTTCCCCGGTTTAAGGACTTCCTTGACCTCTTTGACCTCCTTGAGCTCCTTGATCTTGGGTGTTTCGTAAGGGACGATTTTCTCTAAATACATCGGCTCCCTACCCGGCGCGGAAATTTGAACGCTGGTCGAACCGAATTCGTATTGCTCCGTACGTTTCTTCCTTTCCTTTTCTTCGAGGCCAGAGCCGGCGCGCCTTTCCGGGCTCTGGCCTTGCAATAAAAAAGAATCTTTCGCATCCACATCCTTAACCAACTCATCGAGTAAATCATCCGTTATCGCTATCTTCTTATCGTCTTTAGTTAGATCGACATCCGCTAGAGCTTTGAGATCGGTTTCAGATAGTATGCTTTCGACTTGCGCTTCGGTTAGTCCTGTGAAATTTTCCGTTAATAAATCTTCTCCGCTTATATCTAGACTTCCGCTATTGTCAGCTTCAGGGTTGACGTCACCATAGAGATCGCCGAGAGTAAACTCCGCAGTGGTAAAGACATCCATAGCCCCAGATGAAGGTAAAGACATCAGTTCGACGGATATCGGAGTGTCTAGCGCGATAGGAAACTGATCGTCAGACGGTTTTTCGACGTAGGGTGGTGATGGAGGCGGTGTTTTTGGTCGGAAGTGTAACCTGTGGCAAAGTTAAAATACGTCGTTAATAATGTATTAACTTACTATTTCGTGTATTAATTTTTGCATGTTACGTGAACACAATATGAAAGCAAAATTGAATATATCTTTTCAAGAGACATCATGCAGTCTTAACCTATGCATAGTTTTTTTTGCTAATTTTTCAATGCAAGCAGGATGAATTTTGTCAAATTAAAAATAATTTGGATAGTTCAAATGTTATTTAGGTTTACATAAACATAAAAATAAATAATTGAAATCTAATGACATTCAAGGACCCTAAAGAGTCAAAACTCTTTGTGGTCGTCAGACTTGTCAAGAACCATTATATATTAAAGTTTATCGATTTAACGTAAGACTCACCATTTCTTATTGACTTCGTTGATGAATTTCTCAAACTCTTTCTCGACCGGTTGCAAGCTCTCCTCCGAGTCGTAACTGCTGTCACTGCAACCGCTCCACGATCTCTTCCTAATTACTCTTCGTAGATTCTCTCTTACATAGCTGTCTATAGTTCTCGCTTTATCACTAACACTGTCCGTAACACTATCACTTAAATCCGGTAACAATTTATCACTGGCTACTTCCATTGAATCTAGTTTGACGTCATCGACGTCCAGTTTCAAATCGTCGACGTCTAGTTTGACGTCGTCTACGTCTAGTTTGACGTCGCCGAGGTCGAGTTTGACATCGGCGACGTCTAGTTTGAGGTCGTCGACCGACGGCTTGACGGGTACGGTCCACAGGTGGGGGTTTTCGGCTAAATGTTTTCGGAACGCATGTCGCCATGGGTATTTTCCGTCCGTGTGATAGTCCGTCGTCACCTCTGTCGGTGTTCTGTGTGGTTTGTTTTCCAACTCGACCTGAAGAAGAAGACGTTAATTTAGTTAGACTACAAACCACTAGACTATACAATCGACTATGATGTAAATTCTGTGTCTGTGATACGGAAATGCTTAATACAAGCACATTCATCCAAATTCCATACCAAGACCATTTTGTTCACGTCGGTTGAAAATTTGTTAATTGTATGTTTTATTATTTTATTTCTTTTGTTTAGGTATTTTTGGACACACTCCGTTCTATTAGTCAAAAGTTCGCCGAATTGGTCGAGCCATTCTCGATTTATGCGCTTAGCAACACATAGATTACAATAATTATTTACTATCAAAATTACCGTTTTAGCAAAGTAATGTTGCTAACAATACTAGACATTTAGTGGATTAATTCTATGAATGTGTTCCGCGTAATTAGAGGATATTTATTGCAGTAAGTGTCACGTGTCCAAAGTATGTGTTGTGTCGTATCGTGTGTCGTGTCGTGTCATGTGTGCCGTGTGGTGTGTGTCGTATCGCGTGTGTCGTGTCGTGTGTGTCGTGTGGTGTGTGTCGTGTCGTGTCGTGTGTCTCGTGTCGTGTGTCTCGTGTCGTGTCGTGTGTGTCGTGTCGTGTGGTGTGTCATATCGTGTGGTGTGTGTCTTGTGGTGTGTGTCGTGTGGTGTGTGTCGTGTGGTGTGTCGTGTCGTGTGTGTCGTGTCGTGTGTCGTGTCGTGTGTGTCGTGTCATGTGTGTCGTACGTGTCGTGTGCCGTGTGCCCTGCCGCCACACAGGAGCGCGTGTCGCACGCACCTGGGGGCGGGCGGGCGCGCGGCGCGGCGGCAGGCGCGGCCACAGCGCGTCCAGCGGCGAGGCGCGGCGGTCCAGCAGCACGCGGCCGCCG